>NW_010153567.1:0-703 GCF_000699245.1 Pterocles gutturalis | reverse complement strand
TTCAGACTGCTTTTAGAAGTGTGCAATATGTCTACCACATCAGATGAGGAAATAGATAATCTGTTCAACGCTTTTAATTTATTTTATTTGCTACCTGTTATCTACCAGAAAAGAGAGAATCTCAAATATTTGGGACAGCAGAATATTGATATTAATACTACATGTTTTGTTCAAAAAGCTTGCTTCTTCAATCTACCAGCAGCTGTTAAACTGTCTAGCAACTGGGCCCAGTTAAAAGGTCTACTTATCTGCAGAAAAATATATCATACAAGATTTTTTTTGTATTTTATAGTGGAGGAAACAAGAGAGTACCTTTTCGAGGTGAGTCTTGCAATACTAAACAATCTTAGCAAGCGCTTCGGTGAAGAGAGAAGCGTGTGCTGTGAAGTACACGGGTGCAGGTTTTTCTCCCAGGTTCTATGCCTTGCGCTTTCCCATCATTCTGTTTGCTGCAGATGCATTATGCTACAATGAATTTTCCCCTCACTACTGATAAAAGTTTTCCATCATCTCAAATATTTATAGTTCCTTGGTACAGATTAAGTGTACCTCTTCAGTATTCTAGTGCTGCATCCCTGCAAAGACCAACTTGAATAATGTGGTGTCACATTTACTTAGTATCACATTCAATTCTATCTGGTATGACTGCACATTCTAATTTACTGTTAAATCTAATTTGTTTTGTCTTTGCCCCCTAGATGTG
>NW_010153566.1:0-703 GCF_000699245.1 Pterocles gutturalis | reverse complement strand
TACAACAAAGGCTCAGTTGTACTTTATTGTACCCAAGAAGGGTCTGTCCTCTGTCCCACTCCTGCATAGGGACACAAGGGGAAGGCAGCACCACTGCAAGGCAGGCTGCTAGCTCCTAAAAAGTCTCCTGCCCGAGAGGCTGCCTGCACCCTGGTTCTCCTTTACAGTGCAAAATTTCTTCTGGTGAGAGCAGACTGTGAAGCCAAAAAGGGCATATTATAGGAGCATGCAAAGTGGGAGCACCTTCACCAGCCCCATGCAAAGGCAAGCCATAGTGGAAAGAAGCAGGTATGTAGGCTGTTGTTGTGTCAATATTTGTTTTTCCTGAATGAATCATCTAATAAATATTTTCCTGGAGTTCGGCTGTTACTGAGTTTTGTCTGGGCACCTTCAGGGCACACAAGTGCAGGTGCTGAGTGTGACTCACACCTGCCAATGTTATCCTTGTCAGCACCAGGAAACTACAACGCAGGCCAAGGGAGAGAAGATCACATCCCTCCATCACATGTGAGCGATGTCCCCAGGAAGGCCATAAACCCCAGGGAGCTCAGGGCATACCTGAGATATCATTAGCTAGGCAGCCTATATGTAATGAAAGTTTGACTCTTTAGTCTCAAGCCATTCACAGAGCTATTTCACCAGCATAAAAAATCTCCACTTTTCTGCCTTTTGTAGTTTGTTTTGGTTTTTTTGTTTTGTTTTG
>NW_010153565.1:0-703 GCF_000699245.1 Pterocles gutturalis | reverse complement strand
TTCCAAACTTAATGATTCTATGATTCTATTTCTTTATCCCTCTGTCTCATCTAACACATCATTAAGAATTACAAGTTATCCAGCATCATTGTACTGTAGTTTTCTGGCTGCTGGTTCAAAGAGGTAGGACATATTTTTTCTATGGAGTTTATAATTCCAATCAGTCTGCAAGAGCCTTTCATAATTGCTGGAGGACAGATTTGGGGGTTGGCCTAGACTATGCTGTTAACTGCCCACACAGGTTACTCTATTCACTTCTCTTCCTGAAATGTTACTTCTCACACTTACACAGACTTCTTGACTCAACTACTCTTGCTCTGTGAAAGCTGTCTTAAGCCACCAGTCACAGCCTTCTACCATTTCTGAAATCAAGATGTCATTTCTGTAGGTTCTAGCATAAGTTCTTCTCTTATGAATTTTACATTCAGAATTGCAGGGTATCTCATTAACTAGGGAAAATTTTTATCCATAACACCATATTAGCTGGTGGTGAGTTTATACCTACATACATGCATAACGTAGGTAAATGTGTAAAAACCTCTCACTGTCTGAGGAAGTTTTTCATTTAATAGGCAAGACCTTGGGGCAGTGAGCTGATATGCAGAAATTGGATGGGTGACAAATCAGTGATAAAGGCTTCCATGAAGGAGGCGGGGTTTTAGACAGATACTTCTTTTCACAGAGTCACAGAATCACAGAATGT
>NW_010153564.1:0-703 GCF_000699245.1 Pterocles gutturalis | reverse complement strand
ATCAGTCCAATGTTTTCTTTAGACCTCCTTTTGCTATTAATGTGCTTAACAAAGCCCTTCTTGTCAGATACAGCACTGTCCAGTTTCAGCTCTAGTTGAGCATTGGCCTTTCATCGTACATACACATTTCAGAAAAACTGCCTTGAATTTCTGGTGCAGCCTCTACAGTCACAAATTTTGATTCCTTCCTGCTTGTGAGGAAAGAAGTGAAATTTAAAATATACATGGGACTTTTGTGTAATGTAGTAACAGATTATCTTCAAAAAGTCCTATTTTTTGATTAAAATATTTAGCTTTCAGGTTATCTCATATTTTGGAGAGGAGGAGGAAAAAAAAGCAAATACCAAACTTGAGCTAAGTCAAAGTTTAAATAAAAATTGATCCTTGAATTTAATCTTGTAGGCTCATTCACAAATATTTAGGAGTCAAGAACTCTGCAAAATCAAATTAGAGTGTTTATAAACTCCTGATGCCTTAAGGGATACTTACTTTTATAAAATCTAGGACAGGTGGTGACCACTATTGGTGATAGCAGAAGAGCCTAAGAAGTATTTTCTCCTTTGCAAGTACCTTTTAAGTATGAGATGAAATTTGATATTGCTGCTGTTGTGTGTGTTTGTTTTTAAGCAGTAAGTATTTGAGCAGCTGATCAATGCTTTGAAGTACTGCAAGTATGCCAAAGATATAATTGTTAGAAATTTAA
>NW_010153563.1:0-702 GCF_000699245.1 Pterocles gutturalis | reverse complement strand
CCCAGATTCAGATGAGAAACCTCCATTCAGTCCTCTCAGACAAAACAGCATCAAAACAAGGAACCAGCAGCAAGGACCTTTATTTTACCTTTAAACTATTAACAAATAAGAGCAGCACTTACTGGGAAGAAAATGAGAGAATAACTCGAGTTTCCACAGCGCGTTAGCCAACAGAAGAATTCCGTTCGTGACACAATGAAGATGCCCAAGCTGACAGGGTTATGTAGAAAAGCTTCTTACAATGTTGTTGTTACACCTACTCTACACATACAGACCTTTGAAATCAAAAGTGCCATCAATTTATCACATTCATTTAATCACTTTCACAAGGAATAACTTGTTTCAAAAAACCTCCAGGAATAATCAAGCAGTAATCACCCTCACCTAGCACAAAGCACTATTTGTTGTCTTTAGTTTCTTGCAGATCAGAAGCATATCTGAAACGCAGGTTTATTGAATTGTTCAAGTATTTCTTTGAAATGTCAAAAAGTAACTACTTATGAGGAGGCCCTCATACAATCTTCTTATGTTCTCACCAGCTAAAGTTTGCTGCCACAGTCAGGCTAATTACTTGTCAAAGCCTCTTGATCATATTAAATATGGAAAAAAACTCACAACAAAAGAAACGTAAACCAAAAACTGTGAATTGGTCCTCCAAACTGCAAGGAACAATAAATCAAAGAGATGTTTAAAAAAAAAAAA
>NW_010153562.1:0-702 GCF_000699245.1 Pterocles gutturalis | reverse complement strand
TGACATAATTGACACAAAATTGTTCAAATGCTCGTAACTAACTTTACATTGTCATCATTCCATGAAAAATGCCTGAACATATATTACAAAGGAAGAAAATGAAGTTGCTGATATCACCGTAATGTTCGGTGATGACAGAAAATACAGCCAAGTACAGTCAAATATCTTCTTGTTCTGTCCACTGGGCTACTGCTTTCTTATGAAACCATTCACCTGTATCTGCACGTCAAACTGAACTGCAACTAATGTGTCACTGCTGGTATGCCTTTATTGATAATTGCTGACTTCAAAACAAACAAACAAACAAGAGATGAGATTTTTTCTTTCTTCATTACAAAGTATCCACCAGTTACTCAAAAAATCAAGAATCAAGAACTTAGAAATTGTTGTGTACTTACCCCATCCTATCACAATATATGTTTGTAGCAGTCGTCTCTCAGAGAGTACAGCAGTTATCAATAACGTATGCAGATAAATTCCTTCTACTAATAGCCAAAAATAGTTTGCCCCAACAAAGTAATGCATGAAAAACTGGGCAGTCCTGCAAATGATTACAATCTGTGGAAACGAGAGACCGGGAGTAATTGTTAATATATAAGAGCTTTGACAGATCCTGGTTTTATCTTTTTACTTTTGCAACTATTTTAAAACTAGCGTATGGTTGTGATATAGCTGTGGTGGGGTCACATGTAAGAAAATCAG
>NW_010153561.1:0-702 GCF_000699245.1 Pterocles gutturalis | reverse complement strand
GTATCTGCTGCCCCTGCTTGAGCAGCTGCTGGGGAGGCTGCAGGCAGGCTGCAGGAAACACCATGGCATGGCCAAATTTAGCTCCGAGTCCTGCTCTGCTGATTTGTTGGGCTGAGGGTCCTGAGGCTGTGGAGGGAGGAATTCTAATTGCTAAGGCTTACCAATTAAAATAGCACTGAAA
The DNA here is from genome assembly GCF_000699245.1 of Pterocles gutturalis. Classification (NCBI taxonomy): domain Eukaryota; kingdom Metazoa; phylum Chordata; class Aves; order Pterocliformes; family Pteroclidae; genus Pterocles; species Pterocles gutturalis. The sequence continues at coordinate 521 of NW_010153561.1, read as the reverse complement.
TAAAAGGGGCTGCCTTTCTCCCCAGCTGAGCTAAGGGAAAATCAGTGCCACTTAAGAAGTACAGAGCCTTGTTCCTCCATCTCGGGCACGCACCCTTACTGGAGAGCAGATGCTTTATGTTCACGTTTCAGATGGGAAGAGTTGTTCTTGTTTCTCTTGCATGCCACTGGAGAAGTAAAGCAAGTAGCTCTTGGCTTTCTCAATAAATATGCAGAGTTTTCAAACCTTGCTTTTCTTGAAAACAACAAACTCTGCATGTTTCTTCTCCTTTCTATACAATCTGTGTAATGATTTGAAAGGATAACCAACAGGGAACTTTAGGGGAGAGAACTGCCGGTGGTTACTGGCAGCGCAGAATATGGTAAACCTGCCATCTCTTATTGACAGGATGCCATATTTTGTAATGATAATTTCTGCTGATAATCCTGAAATACACTTGGGCTGCCACACAAAACCTTCAAGTTACCAGCAGCCTTTTAAGATCACTTATATTAGTGGGGAATTTGTGGTCAGTGAAGAAT
>NW_010153560.1:0-702 GCF_000699245.1 Pterocles gutturalis | reverse complement strand
GAACCAGTCAATACACTGGAGTTCAGGGCTCACTTCTGGGGGACCTGGAGAAGCCGCAGGAATGGGCTGACAGGAACCCTTCACAAAATTCAACAAGGACAGATGCAGAGCCCAGTGCCTGGGAGAGAAGAGCCCCTCACAATGCTCCAGGCTGGGGACTGCTGGGCTGGGGAGCACCTCTGCTGAAAGGGACGCGGGGCACAGCCACAACAGGAGCCAGCAGTGTGCCCCAGCAGCAGAGAGGGACAACAGCCTCACAGGCTGTATGAATGGGAGCACGGTCACTAGGTTGACAGAAGCACATATTCTTCTTGACTCGGCCAACCACACTGAGCTGCTGCACCCAGTTTTGGGACCTCTGTGCAGGAAAGACGTTGGCTAACCACAGCAGGTCCAGCCAAGGCCACCCCAATGGCTGGGGGCTGGAGCACTCACCCTGTGAGCAGAGGCGGAGGGAGTGAGGCTTGTTCAGCCTAGAGAAAAGAGGGCTGCCAGGGGACCTCACGACAGCCTCCTCAGCATCTCCAGGGAGGTCATAAAGAACATGGGTCCAGGCCCTCCAGAGTCATGCATGGTGGAAAGGTGAGAGAAAAAGAGGCAAAATCTGAAAATGGAGGTGTGGGCTGGACATAACACTTGTTCACCCACAAGACAGTCCAGCAGTGACCCAGGTTGCCCAGAGATGTTGGGCTTTCTCCATCC
>NW_010153559.1:0-702 GCF_000699245.1 Pterocles gutturalis | reverse complement strand
GCGGGGGCAGCAGGCTGCCCTGATGCTGTGGCAGGAAGCAAAATGAACTTGAAAGCTAAATCCACTGCCCAGCGAGGTCCAGGTCTGACCTTTCCTCCCCAGCATATAGTAGGAATAAAATCTATCAGGAATGTCAGGCTGTGTGAAAAGGAGACGACAGAGTATCACAGCCATCGTCCTTTTAATCTTGATTGACCCATTTGCTCCTTATCATTCTTATTTCCTTCCAGTTCTCTCAATGTCTTCCTTTACCTCCTGGCATTATTCATTCCTCTTCTCCTGGGGACTCCTCTGATCTAGCCCCTTGCAATCTGTCACCTCTCAACTCCATCATTCATGTCATCAGAAATTTTGAGCAGAACTTTTTTAAAAAAAATTTTAGGTGTCATTTTTAAATGTCTATCAATGTACAAAGTTAATGCTTTAGTAGTTTTTTCTAGTCCTGCTGGATTATGTCCATCTGTATTTCCTCTGATAAGTCACTCGTGAATCACAGTGATTAAATAATGGCAAAATAGTGACTAGATCCTGAAAGTGAAATCTAGTTCACATGTGACAAGGGCTTGCCATGTCTTCCCTCCCTCTTTTTAGGACAAAGTGGAAGTTGAAGTGGTCCAGCTGACAGCGGTTAGAATTCGTGCACCAATTACACGAATGAAAACTGGTACACAGGTTAGTTGATTTGTGATCAGCTTTTACTGC
>NW_010153558.1:0-702 GCF_000699245.1 Pterocles gutturalis | reverse complement strand
CCTCTTAGAGCAATTCTGTACCTACACAGGCAGGCTAGAGAAGGAGCAGCCAATCTATTTCCTTTACTTGCTCCAGGCTAGAACATCAAAGTCGATGAGCCTTTCTCCACCCAAAGTCCCTTTGCTGTGGACAGGCTCTCAGAAGTCATAAGTTACTGTGCATTTAGGGAGACAGAAAAGGAAGCTCAGAGAAAGAAATACCATCTTATTTTCAGTTACCGGAGGGCATTAGAAATTAGAACTGCTGTGCTGCTACACTAGAATGGCCCTTTACACTACCACAGAGCACTGAAGTCTGGCTTCCTTCCCTTCAGCTACTTGTCAGCATCCAGTTCTTACCAGTGGCAGTGCTTGTTGAGGCAGCTGTTGTCCCAGGAGCTTTTAAACCAAACGCAGGTGTTCCAAGACTGGCTGTCCCAGTGGAAGGGGCACCAACTGTAAACACAAGACAACATCAAGAGTTTGGACAACCCATTAAATAAATACAGGCCCCCTTGGAAAAGCTCTACCCTGCCTCCTCACTCATCCCCATCTGGTCTTTGTTTGTATTAGCCAGGATCACTATTTAGCTGAAGGATCAACCAGACACAACATGAAAAAAAGGCAGGCTGAAGCTATGAAACGAAATAAGCCAGAATGCTCTGCAATTCTTCCAGGAAGCTTTACCAACCCAGGTGCCAACCTACTGCCACTTCTCTTTCC
>NW_010153557.1:0-701 GCF_000699245.1 Pterocles gutturalis | reverse complement strand
AACAAACAAAACCCAGTCGTGTCTACATCCACAGGTTAGACATATCAAGACCTGGAGCCTCCCAGGAGTTCCTTAAATTTCTGTGGAGTTTGTGCTTGTGCTTGGGAAGGCTGGAGGAGGTGTGTTTGTGATCTAAGCCCCATTCTTGCATTTGGTGACTACAGTCACTCTCCAAGGTCTCTACAATAGCAGCAGACTGGCGAGGTAAAACTGACAATAAATTTAAAAGACAAAGGGTGCAAAATGCCAGTAATCACTGCTAATCTGACCTTACCAAAACTTCTGTTAGACCTATGTCTGAGCAAACCAGCACAGTGAGATATGAGGAACAGCAAAATAATACTCTGAAATCCAATTTCAAGTTGTAGCCATTTGGAAACACTTCAGAAGAAGGTAAAAGAGGGCATTAAATGTATCTATCAAGGATGATAAGCAGTCTTCTCTGCTCTTTTGAAAGCAGCCAGCAAAAAGATAAGGAGTTGTAAATAGGTGCAGTAACATAAGCATGATATGGTTGTTGAAACTTTTGGAATTCAACTACACCAGATTGTTTCTTTTCTTTATTTCCAGAATATTTCAAAATAGAATCTCCCCAATGCTATTTGTAATATTAAACCTCCCCTGAGACACACAAATCTTATATGTCAAACAGCAATTCAGAGTCAGGAGAAGCGAAGCCAACAATTCCAAGTCCTGGTGTC
>NW_010153556.1:0-701 GCF_000699245.1 Pterocles gutturalis | reverse complement strand
AAACACAACATCACAAGAATGAAACAGATCTGCATGGACAGTTCAGAACTCTGCTTTTTAGGAAATGTTGCCAGACCCACTTCTATATGCAAAGATCTGAAAGAGAGAATCCATTAAACAGAACGGAGAATCTCACAGGCTTTCATTTACCTGGCTTTTTCACTCTCTAGGGCCTCCAACAAAGCCTGAAATTCTGCATTCTGACGCTTCACTTCTTCCCATCGACTCCTTTCCCTCTCCAAGGACTGCAGACATACTTGCAGCTCCTTGTTCTGAAGTTCTACCTCCTCCCATTGACTTCTCTTCTCATCCAGGATCTTCTGAAGGTTCACAACCTCCAGTACCTTCTGCCTTGACAGTTCCTGTGCCTCACTCAGATCTTGCTGAGCCTTGCGGCCAAGCACTTGCTGGGACTCTTCGGAGGCTGCTAGCTGAGACGTCAGCTCTTCCACCTCAAGTGAAACATAACAATGCAGTCAAAGACTACAGCTTGTCACTGTCGGACATATCATATACCGTGAGGAAAAGGAAAGAACAACTTTGAATTTCACCCCATCACGAGAGTACCAGATTCACAACAGACAAATCTGACTTGTTTAAAGATCTAAGTGAGTCACCGTGGTCATCTGACAAACCACCTTAAAAAACAAGACCAGCAGAAATGCGTTCTGATGGTTGCTGGCACACAGGCAAAAGGACTA
>NW_010153555.1:0-701 GCF_000699245.1 Pterocles gutturalis | reverse complement strand
GTGTCCACTCAAAAATATCTACATCTCTGTCATGCCGTCACCCAGGTTCCTTCTTCATTTATCGTTACAGACAGTGGTTTGATGAATTTTTACTAAAGTGCCAGTTTTTTTAACATTGTAGAACTTTCTGGTTTTCATTTCTAATGCTGCCTAAAAGGAGAGGATCCCTGGAAACATCCATAACCTGCATCATTCATGACCCCCAGTTGTTTTGCGGGTCACTACAGAGAGCATTTTAATTGAGTTAAATAGAGCATACAAAAGATCAATGGAGCATTGTGAGATTTTGTCATGTAAGTTAAAGTAGGCACAACTGTTTGATTCGGTACTCGCCTTCAGCCCATTTTCAAAATTGTGTTTTGATTATATTGTACATTACCTTTAAAAAGTCTGCACAACTAAAATACTTTCCTCAGAATTAGGGTTAGGTTAAACTGTGCTTCCATTAGCATGCTTGTATCATAAAAGCTTTCCAGTATTCTAAGCTTGCTAATTCCTGTGTAAATGACTGACAGTATTAAAGCAGGATTTCCAAACGGGCATGTTGCTGGCCTGTCACAGCTTAGGTCAAGAGGGAAATTTTTAAGAAGATCCTAGAAATACATTTTGAAATAGTTGGAATGGTTAAACTGATAAATAGACTGTTAAGTTCTTGAGATGACAGGTTTTGTAATTGTCATATGGCACATCACTGCTAGAGA
>NW_010153554.1:0-701 GCF_000699245.1 Pterocles gutturalis | reverse complement strand
TTTCTTTTGAAACCTGTGTTATTCTTTTCCTATACTTCTTTTCATGCTGTTGATTTTCTTCTTGGCTGTATTTTGGAACCGACTGACATTTCTTGGTTCTCCTTCTACTGTTGCAGTAATCGATGTCTAGAACTAATACTGATGTAGCAGTCATTATGGGTAAAGATGAAAACATTATGTGCAAAGCAGTATCTGCAAGAGCACTTCAAAGGGCAAGCTGTCCTGTAGAGGAAGGGTGAGCTGCGAGTGGCAACAAGACTGGTAGGGTCCCTGCCCTCACAAGCCAGGGAGCAGTCCCACAGGCCCTCACCGAGAAGAGCAGGACAGATCCCGTGACAGTGAGCGGGGTCAGCCAAGAGTGGAAATCACCAGGCCAGTCCATAGGGAGGCGCAGGTCTGCAGTCCTACCAGGACATCATGTCCATGGGTGAGGGTCAGGGCTGAGAGCAATGTGGCCTGGCACAGGCCTGGCAGCAGCTTGAGGCCGTGGCAGCATCTTCTAGGTGTGACAGATTAATTCCTTCTCTGGAAGAGAGGGGAGTAACACCACCATAACTTGAACAACTGTACGAAGATGGCTTTGCCCAAGACCATCCCCACCTTTGGTTTTAATACTGAGTCAGCGGATGGCAAATACAGTCTTGATGGCCGACCTCTTTACATACTTTTGCAAAATTGAGTAATTTTAGATCCCTCTGAGT
>NW_010153553.1:0-701 GCF_000699245.1 Pterocles gutturalis | reverse complement strand
TTATATATAATATATATTATAATATATAATATTGCCAAGTATAGATGAGATAAAACTGAATACTTGCAGTGAATGTTTTACGTGTTGCTACTTACAATGAATGTTTTAAACCATTTAAGCAGTGCATTTTCACTAATCGTTGGTTGTCCACACTTCCCAGACAGGTCTTTCTGAACAGGCATTATTTCCAAAGATAAACAAGGGCTAACACATTTTTTAAAAGTCAAAGTAATAGGTCTCTGTTTTCATGAATGTCCCTCCAACAGGAAGCAATGAATCATCTTCAGTTACATCATACCAACTGGGCAACTCGTATCTTTCACACTCTTGCTGAAATGTGACCACTCCTGATACGGTGACCTAGCCTCTATATGTGGAAAGTCCATGGTGTTGTTCAGTGGAAAGCAAATGTCTCCTCAGCTTTGTCAAATCAGGAAGTGCCTTTTGTTTCCTTCATGGCTCAGAAACTACACTACATTGCAGCCATTCTCCAAGAGATATGGACATTCGTAAGAAATAAAAGGTCTCTCTTAATAATTCAGGGATCATCACATACTGTAGAATGTACTAAAGAGTGAAGAAAATTTACTTACAGTTCAGGTCAACATATACATCTGCTATTTAAATGTTCTTGATTTATAACATGAGGCTTGTGCAAGAATCATCTTAATAATCATTATTTCTCTCTTTTTTTTTTTTTT
>NW_010153552.1:0-700 GCF_000699245.1 Pterocles gutturalis | reverse complement strand
TTCCTCTACCTTGTCTTCGCTGTCTTCCTCCTGGTCTCCCTGGCCGCTCCAGGTAAGATGGCAAATAGTGCAAGACACTAGCTGGAATTATTTTAGAGTAACTTTAGAGCTTTAAAATATAGTTCTTACCATCTGAGGTGACTGCTATAACCCGGCCAGGTATTTTAATGACTTATTTCAAGGGACAGTGAAATAAAGACTGCCTCAGAGAGATTTTTGTAGGAATAACTGGGATTAAAACTTCAATATCCAGTTTGGGACTGAGCCCAGGCCAGACAATTGCCAAACAAGAGTCTGGATGTGGCCACTTCTCTTGGGGAAAAAAAGAGTTTCATAGTACCAGAGGGGACTCTTTGCAACTCGACTTCTGTGTCAAGGAACATTCCTGGGCACATTTGATTTCCTGATGTGACACAGCTATTGCTGCTAATGCCTGTTTCTGAGACATCGACACTTTCTGATCCCTTTACAAGAGTTGAAAGGGGATTCTGGGCTGAGATCTCCCAGCCAGGCATTAGACACTCCCTTCAGATATCAATCCTCATCCACCTGGGCCGAGTCTTTCAGCTGGCCCACATTTAACCACCATGGTGAATGTTTGCTGCAAGGCTGCTGTGGGGCCAGTTTCAAGACCTTTGCAGCATCCTTTCAGCTTTTTCTGAGAAAGAGGGAAATTTCATAGAATCATAGAATCACAGAA
>NW_010153551.1:0-699 GCF_000699245.1 Pterocles gutturalis | reverse complement strand
GATTCGGTACTGCTGCAGTCTAAAGCCAAGCACACTTTGAGTCTTCAGTTGTAATACAAACTCTATTCTCTCAGTTACTACAGCACTGCTTTTCTGCAGCGCCTCCAGTTTCAATTAATTGCTCTCAGGGACAGAGAGAAATGTCCCCCCAGTACTTCAGGTCTCACCAGTGCCTTCTATATAGGCACTACTGCTTTCCCAAGTTTGACACAAATACTGCTGCTTTAACAATGACTTTGTTCTCCCCTAACACATGGGCAGCCCAAAGTCTTCCTAAAACCCGCTACAGTTACCCTTCTCTTTCATTTCCATCTAAGCTTATAGCAAAAATCCTTATTAGTCTCCAAATTTCTCTCTATTATGCTAACCATACAGTCACACTACTCCTCCTATGCGAGGTCCCAAAACTTTCCCTGATTGACAATAGCTCCAAATGGCATTATTTACAAAATTCATCATCAATTTCTTATTTAGAAAAATCCCAGGCTACCCAAAAAAACCCCTCAACACAGATTGTGTCTCAGCAGCAGCAGGAAAGGCAGGAAGAGGCCCTACTCCTGGTGAGTAAGCCAGACTTGGATGACAAATCTGGGAGAGAAGGGTGGCTCCTCAAGCTTGGGACTACAGGAATAGTGCTAACACCACAGGAGAATGCTGACTTCAAAGTATGCACCCAGCACAAGTGTTCTCAATGCCAAG
>NW_010153550.1:0-699 GCF_000699245.1 Pterocles gutturalis | reverse complement strand
GGGGGGGTGAAAGAGAGAGACTCCATCACAATGCAGCTCAGAGCAGAGTCTAACTGAAAGATGATGGCAGCAATGATGACAAAAATCTTCATGGACTTTTGTTCTGGTGATTTGGCCTGTATGAGTTCCTCTTTACGTACTCTTCTGTTCTCCAGGGAGGTCTGACAGCTTGCACACTTGAAAACATCTGTCGTTCTGGCAAGCTGGATCCCTTGAATGCATTGCTATGGAGGTAGCTTTCATTTTTCTCAAAAGTCGTGATCAAGTTGATACTTTTTTCCTCCATGTCTGTTACAAGTATGATCACTATGATTTCTCATCCTTGGGATGACATTTCAAAGAGTTAAGTATTTCACAAGAATCTGAGAAAAATGTTAGTCATTTTTCTCATTTGCATGATGGTCTATAAGTTGAACGTGGAAGCTTTCCAAGCTAAATGCTTGCATAAGGTTCCATGAACTTGGTAGATTTTTCCCAACCAAATTTAAATCTATTAATTAGAAAGCTAGCTCAAGAAAATTCTGTTGACAGAAAGCTGAGTGAGATTTTTCCGTGTTTGGCTTTATAAAGCAGAGATGACAGAGGATCCATTTGTGATCAGCCTGCATGCCATGTTCCAGAATTAAGCAAATAATAATGGGAAGCCAAACTGAATTGATTATCTTTTAGTGTCCTGTGGTGGGTTAGCCCTTGGCTCGG
>NW_010153549.1:0-699 GCF_000699245.1 Pterocles gutturalis | reverse complement strand
ATTATTCTGTTCTGCGTTGTTTGAGGAGGGGAAGGAGGTGGAAGTAAAGGACATAACGGCATCATGCAGAAATTAAGCCACCTTCTCCCAAGCAGCGATGTCACATTTTCAGTATCATTTATGGGAAAGATTCTCTGCATTTGAATAGCTGCTCACTAGAGAAGGAAAACTCGATCCTATCTGACTGCGGGGGGGTTTGGGCTGGATCATGACACAAAATGACAAAAAGGCTCCGTGACATGTTATTTTAGCAGAATTGGGGCTGTTCAAAGCACCATTATTTGGGGCACTTTGTCCTTGTGTTTAGTTTAATATAAGGAGTGCAACTTTCTGCAGAGGTGGCTGCAGCACGCTCACAGGTGGCAGTTTGGTGACTCTGGGGGAGGTGGTGGCATCCAAAATACTTTCCCATGGCTGTGATAAGGTGGTGCGACGGTGGTTCGCTTTGACCAAAACACTTGCTGCAGGGTCAGCAGCAGGAACAACTGCCAGCTAACGTGTCTGGGGTCTCCTCTGCTACCTGGGACTGAATATGTCCTTCAGGAGAGTAAGATGTAAATATCAGAGTCCCCATATCACCCTGGCTCTGAGCAAACGGAGGAAAGCCCTGGAGCAGCTATTTAAACTTTATATAGAGCAGCTATATGTACTTTATACACTGCATGCTCCAGCCTGCCCATGGGTCAGGCTCTTCTGCAC
>NW_010153548.1:0-699 GCF_000699245.1 Pterocles gutturalis | reverse complement strand
TACACTCAGTGCTTCAAAAACGTCCCATTCCATTGCAGTCCTAGATGTGAACAGGGACAAATCACTGGATTTTCCATTTCCAAGGCCTTACTCAAAATAAGGAACTGGAAGGAAAAGAAACTATCTGAATTTGAAACCTCTGTTTGTGGACCCTACAATTAGCTTCCCTAGAAATAGCGTTAGAAACTTAGTATGGCAAAAAACTACAACACAGCTTTCTGCATAATGATTTTCCAATCCAATGCATCCTACGGTGAGTTTGGGACTTTAAAAGCCATCCCATCTCTGCCCCAAAGAAAGCCATTGATGGGTCTAAGCTGTAAAAATGACAGCTTGTATATATGGTACTCAAACAGGAATATGTAATATGTATGCTAATTGCACATGGCAAAAAAAGCTAAAAAAAGACAGAGGAAAAAGGGTAAATCTCTAAAAGGGAAATACATTATTAAAAGATACCTTTGTAATATATGCAAAGCTGTCTTTTAGACTAAGCTATTGACGAGGGAAAAAGGACTACAGGTCTTTGCTATTATAGTGTGCTGCCTGCTTTCAGCTTTATATACTTGCTTCTCCAGTGAGACTTGAATATCCTAGTCCTTTGCCATTTTTACCCTCTCTCCCCAGCATTTGCCTGAATTTTAAATGTCTAACACATTGAAATTCAGTGAATGAGATGGAATAAAAGTGTGCAGTGAA
>NW_010153547.1:0-698 GCF_000699245.1 Pterocles gutturalis | reverse complement strand
AGGCCCAAGGGAAAAGGACAGGGAGCGTCAGGAAAGAAGTCGTGAGGCTGGAGGCCAGAGCGGGTGAGCTGACTCGGGTCTTTTAAAGATTAAAAATAAATATGTTCAATGTAATACAGTTAATTTAATTCTGGTTTTGTTTCTAGACAAAAAGGCCAAAAGAGAAACAAATCTTTGATCTCCTACAGTGATAAGGAGGTCTGCTTTTGCAAGTAAGTGCATTACAATTTCCAGGTCTGGTAAACTAGTTACAATAAAGTTCCAGTTTTCATACTGAACTCAGAGCTTCAGTTCAGCTTTTGAGTGCCAAGGCCTTCTCCAAGACACCTTAGAGACAGCCACCATGTTTCTAACTCAATATCCAAGTAGTTGTTGAAACCTCAACTGTTACCAATCTGTTCTACTTCATATGCAGCTAGTTCAACTTGAGAACCATTTAAACCTATGTTATATCACAAATGAGAAAGATTTGTTTTTAAACAAGACCAGTAATCAACTTGTTGAACTGTACCATAAACAAACCCCATTAGGTGTAAACAAGAGAGGCAGAGAATTCAAGAAAACAATCTTTGAAACAGTTGGGGAAAAAAACTTTTAAAAATCCACTAAAAAAAAAACAAATAAGCACCACAGCCCCCATAGAAATTGTCAGAATACCTTGAGACAGTTTAGATATTTCCACTTACAAAAAAAAAAAA
>NW_010153546.1:0-698 GCF_000699245.1 Pterocles gutturalis | reverse complement strand
TTATTCAGCCCTTCTCCTGGTCATGTACTACTTCATATTTTGATGAGGTTTTGTCCTATGGAGTTAAAGCTGAGGGCATCCCACTAGCCCAGAGCTAATGTTCAGTACTGCTGCAAAGACGTCCAAGGAGTTCAGAATTTTGAAGTTAAGAGGAAATTCAGAAGTTAAGAGGTCACGCTCAGGACATTCAAACAACCTCCCCTATTTCTTGCCCTCACATCACGGAGCAGCTATACAGTTTGGTACGCTCATTGCTTTAACTCACAGAACTCGTTTTAAAAGCCACACTTCCACAGTCAGAAGAAGAGCACACGGCAGCACAAATGAAGCTGCAGGAACTCCTTTCACTGCCAGAGATGGAGCAAGACCTCTCTGGACAAGCTGGGTTAGCACCTAGAAGACAGGGAACAGAACCCCTATATTCTCTTCCCAGCTCGATGACGATGGAGCGGTTCTGTCTCTCTAGCCCCACTTCCCAACCTGTCAAATGAAGGATATTTATGACTTCCTAAGAGAGCTGCAAGCCCTTCACAGGCCCTGCTTCCACTGATGACAAAGTAATCGCAGATTGCGCTAACACGCCTTCACCACTACTCAGAGCAGGATTAGGTGATGCAACAGTAAACACAGCTGAGCCTCATCCCCCCTTCCCTGCACAATTCCAGCTTGATCTCTCCAGATCTGTGCAAAGAAACAAT
>NW_010153545.1:0-698 GCF_000699245.1 Pterocles gutturalis | reverse complement strand
GGCTGTTGCTCTCTCTCTTAGCTCCTGGAAGCTCAGCTCTGCACCAGCCTTGTACACTGCAGAAGTCTGGGAGAAACTGTGGTGGAGCTCTGGAAGCAGAGCCAGCAGCCTGCTTATGCGCCACATCTGCAGAAGAGCCAGGCTCTGCGTTTGCCTGGTGTTCTCTGCCTTCTTTCTCCCTTTTCTCTTTCTGTTAGAAGGTGCTATTAAGCAGCTGCTTTGGTAAAGATTTGAATTACTGGCCATGAAGATTTGCACTTAAGTAGGTGAGATAATGTCTGTTGATCTGTAGCAATAAACTCTCTTCCTTATAGCTTCTGTGATGTAGGTGATTGCTTTTAAAGAGGATGTCCTTTGCTAAACCCTTTACTATTTGCACTGCCACATGTGCAGGACAGGGTATGCACTGGTTGTTCCTGACAGGGATGCAGTAATTACAGACAGCAGAGGATGAAAAGGGCTCTTTATCAGCTAACCTGGATGCCCTAAAAACTGTGCACCACAGCATTTTATTGGCAGGATTAAATGTCGGGTAGCTGGCTTTAGAACTGACCCCTGCTGTGTTTTGATGAATTCTTGTACTTTCCCAGCACACAATAAAAGAGTGCCTGGAGTACACCGGTGCTTTAAAAGCTAGTGCTTGAAACAGTCTGCGGTATCATGAGACTTTTATCATCTTTCCTATATAGCCCACGTCA
>NW_010153544.1:0-698 GCF_000699245.1 Pterocles gutturalis | reverse complement strand
CCTGGCCAGTCACACTAATTGATGAAGCCATGTGAGAGTGCAGGAATGTTTATTCTGGCAAGGTAATCCTGACCGTGGACCTAATCAGTTGCAAAACCAAGGGAAAAAGGAGAAGGCACAAACCAAAATATAGCAAGACACATACCTAACAAAGCAAACATGGAGACAATGACAAGAAACAAACTTTGCCACACTAGCTGACAGGCCACCAAGAAACTACAGCTGCCACCTTGAGGAAGATCCACCTGGACTTTCCAACGGATATATCTTCAAAACTAGGGGCCCTGGGCTGTGAGAGGCAAGGGGTGCAGGAACCCATAGAGCTGTACAGACCCACGGAGGGATGCGCAGGGGAAGGCGGAGCAGGGAAGAACAAAGAGGGGCAGACAGAAAAGGGTACAAAAGGGCTCAACAGGGCCAGCCAGTGAACTTCTCTGGCTGAGCCCCACACCTGACTACTGAAGTCCATTCTATTTCCTTACATCTTCTTATTAAAACATTTCTTAAATATGTCTCTGCATAATCTCATTCTCTGTCCCATGCATGTGAGTGCTGCAAAGACTAGGTGCCAGATACACCTGGAATTTGCTGCCACTGGAGTCAGACTGGAGGTGTGTGCACCCTGGCCTGAGGTGTCAAAGACTGGAGTGAGTGGGGGCATCCCAGCACGAGCTACTGGAGTGGGTGGGGTCTTTAAC
>NW_010153543.1:0-698 GCF_000699245.1 Pterocles gutturalis | reverse complement strand
TATGCAGTTCCTATGCAATAAGTGACAACAAATAGGTAAATGCAGAATGCAAATTCATCCTTAAAAAGATATCTGCATTTGATCAGAGGACACGTGCCAGAAACTGGCTGCTGCTTCTTGCCTGTCTACAAAGAGAGCCTCAGGTGAGTAGCTCAGATGTAGATGTGTAAAGGTGGTGTTACTCCCCACCTTACCTGCTCCAGTTTCTGCTGCCGTTTCAGTAGTTCTATTTCCAGGTCTGATTTCTTCTTTTGTGCTTCCTCTTCTTTTTGTTGTTTAATAACTTGATCTCGTTTCCTTTTCTCCATCACCTTCTGTAGCTCTGGTTTGTTCTGAGGTGCAAGACCCCTTCAAATGAAATGGGAGGGGAGGTGGTGAGAGGGAAAACAGGGAAAGAAGAGATCAGTTTAAACTAGCAGAAATTCACACAGAATTGTACACAGCTTTTCTAAAGTCAAGTAGTTGCCTATTTAGAGATACTGGAATATAAATAATTAATAAAAAAGGAAAAAACACACAGATATTTGCCCGGTTTCTAACCAAAACCTTAGACTAGAATTTAAGCCATATTATTACTGAGGATATTTCCCTTTAAAGTGCATGCTAGCATTTCTCCTCTATAATTCACTATTTTGACTTTCATCTTTAGTCATCCCTCTATTCTCTCAATTCCAGAAGAACAGATTAAAAAAAAAAAA
>NW_010153542.1:0-698 GCF_000699245.1 Pterocles gutturalis | reverse complement strand
AAAAAATCACTAAATAATATCAGAAACAAATTTTTATCATTTGACAGGAAAAAATGTATTCTACAAGAACAGTTTCAAGACACATGGATGAAAATTCAGAAGCATTTGAGATGCCTTTATCTTATTTGTCATTATTCTGCATTTTCTAGAACTTCATATGCAAGGTACTATTTCATTTCAAAAAATAAATGCAGAAATCTATCATACAATCTATTTATACTTCCTACGTACCTTTAGGGCCTTTTACAAGTTTGATTTCCACTATTTTTTCTGTGACTGGTTTTCTTCTTTTGACATACAATCGTACAATTGATCCTGCTTCTTTCAATGCTTCAACTGCTTTGCTGTGTGTCACATCACGAACATCCACCTCATTTACTCGCAGAATACAATCGTTAACCCTAGAGACAGGAACATTCACGTTCAGCTGTTGTGTTATAGCAGAGCGGACACATTAGGAGCCTAAGATTTTATCTACAATACACTACGATACATGTTACCACATTAAGATACATAATTTTGCTTCAAAATTATATTGATTCAAGACAATGCTCTAAAATTATTAGTGCTTGAAAAAAAACCAAGGATCACTGGGAAATATTTAACAGAGTATTTTGTTCACAGTCAATGAGGACACCATCTTACATGTATTTCACTGAAACAGTATTTTGAACAGAGCTTTGTACAAGCTACCTTTC
>NW_010153541.1:0-698 GCF_000699245.1 Pterocles gutturalis | reverse complement strand
TTCTGTGATTCTGTAAACTGGAATTTGCCTGTGTAACCCCTGACGAGGTTGCTCTGGTAAGTGGTCAGTAGGGGAAATGTTGGCAATATGATGTGAGGCTCTCTGCTGTGGCAACAGTGTAGGATGATTCTTATCCTGACTGCTGTTTTCAGCTCTTAAATTTCTAAAATTACTTAATCTAATATTTTCAAGCTCTTTTTCCAGTTTTGAATATCCTAAATTGAGCAAAAACTGTTATTGATATTTTTAATATTGTACTTAGACTTGAAGTGCAGATTTCAGAAGCTGTTATATAATTTTTTGCTGTCCATCATTATTCAATATCTCAGGTGGTGTGATTTCTATGAAGGTTCGTTTAGGGACCTTTTTTGGAGGCAGAAGACCTGTAGGTATTTCTTTCTCTGGTGGAGGGGGGAAAAAAAAAAGTGTTTCAGTAGTCTTTGTGGATTCTAGAGGGTTCCGTTATTTTAAACTCAGTTCAGTGCAAACTGTAGTATTGTCATGTAACATTTGACAACATTGAAATTTTGTACTGTCTCACTGAATATTTAAGAACTACTTGTAAATGGGAACAGATTAAACAGAAGAATGAAGAACAGCATGTCACAGGCTACTTTGCAGTGCAGGGGTCATGGTACTTCATACAATGTGTAGATTTAAATTTTTGGAGTAGATCATAGAATCATAGAATGGCCTGG
>NW_010153540.1:0-698 GCF_000699245.1 Pterocles gutturalis | reverse complement strand
TGCCTGCATTGAGCTCATTGAGAAGGTAACTTTTCCATACATGCGTACGATGTATTTTGGAATTCTGTGATGTTTCTGAGACAGATTCAGTTCAGTAAGAACACACGGCCAGTCATTCAGTGGGAATTAAACAAAATATTTTGCACTGCAATTTATTTTAGTCTGGGGAAGAGAAATTAAGGAATGCAAATCTGTGTCATCAATGCTGCATCACTTGGTCTTCAAGTATGGAAAAGGTAGCCTAGCCTCCCACCAACAGACTTCCTTAGAACCAGTGGAGTCAGTCTCCTTTCCTCTTTCCTCTGAACACTCAAATCAGGGTTTCTTATGCAAATTTGGGAAATGCTTATTGTCTCACCTGATTTCCCAAAAGAGCTGGGCCTCTTGTAGCTGTTTTCCCAATTGTTTTTCTGTTTACCACTTCTCCCTGCAACTCTGCTCCCAATTCTAATCTGAACCGTTCAGGCGTTCTTACCAGTTCTGTGAAGACAGGCTTCAGGCAGGTAAGGGAAGGCAGAAATAAGCTCCCTGGCTGGGAATGACTCCTGACAAACTTCGGCCCTTATCCAGGCTGAGATGCTACCAACAACTTCCTAGTACCTTTGATGTGTTCATATCACATGCTTCAGATCATTATCATATTACTCTGTCACTTCTTATGGTACCTCGCAGCCCATGGGCATCTTCTCCATCCTGGA
>NW_010153539.1:0-697 GCF_000699245.1 Pterocles gutturalis | reverse complement strand
TTCATACCACCCTGTAGAGGGAAGAAGAATGGTCTTGTCTTTATGACCCAGGTGGGTGTAGACCCGTTCAATGAAGTACGAGTCTCCTTCAGCCCAGCCGATGATGGCCTCTCCTCTGGGAACAAAGCCCCTGGAGTTTCATCAGACCTATGGCACAGCATGCCCGTGGGCCCCTGAGCTGGTGGCTGTTAGCTCCGTGTCTGTTTATGCTCCATTCAAGCTGAGACTGTTTGACAGCACAGCTGGGTTTGTGACTCTTCTCCTCTTGGCTACTGGGTGTGAGACTGAGGAACGCCTTGTTCCTCTGGAGTGTACCAGATCTCTGAACGCAGGGAAGCAGACAGGCTGACTTACGCCCTTCCACTCCACATTGGTAGGTTGCAGTCAATAAACCTGAAGCACTGCCAGAGGAAAGGACAACAATGGCTGGACTTGCTCTTCCTATTGCAGCTGTTGCTCGTTGTCTTGGTGGGAGAGAGACAAAACTGTTCTTAAGTCCAGCCAGGGAGTTGACCTGCCTCTGATTCTCCTCTGTCAGAAACCATCTAGTTATGCCACACAGCAAAACACTGACACACCTAAAGGTTGGGCGGGCTGCGCACAGCCATAGTAGAGTTTGAGGGAGCAGCATATATCTCAATGGTGGGGACCCAACATCTTGCTCAGGGACTGGGTCTTTTTCTGCTCATGCCCAAGA
>NW_010153538.1:0-698 GCF_000699245.1 Pterocles gutturalis | reverse complement strand
CATGTCTCTCTTGTACTGGGGAGCCTGGACTGGCCCCAGCACCCAGGTGTGTGTCCCCAGGGCTGTGCAGAGGGGAAGAATCCCCTCTCTCCTCCTCCTCCCCAGATGCTGGTGGCCGTCATCGCCCTGAGGACACCTTGATGGCTCATGGCCAACTTGGCCACCCAGGCAGGCAGACCCTGGGGGGTGCTGGGGCCAGAACCCCCCCGAATGCCCAGGCAGGGGGGTGTGGGCAAGGAACCTGCCCTGCAGGAGGGGCAGGGTGCTGGCAGCCCACCCGTCCTTGGGGTGGTGTGTGTTGAGAGGGGCTCTTGGGACTGTGGAGAAAAGGGCATCGGGGATTTCTTAGTAATTTAACATTTTGGGTGGAAAACGGAGAGAGGGACGGACCCGTGGTCCCTTGTCCTGCCGGGGACCTGCGCTGGGTTGTTCAAGGACAAAGACCTTTTCTGTGACCATCTAGTGTCTCTTATCAGCCATGTCCCCAAGCGGTGGCCAGCAGCAGGGCACCGTTGGGGCTCGGTGCATCCCCAGGGCAGCGTGACGCAACGCCCAGCAATCGGAGCTGGCACAAGTTTCCCGTGATACGGGGGGGTCGGGGCCGGCTGGGCAGACAGCAGCTCCCAGAGAGGGACCTGGGGGTCCTGGGCGAGTGCAAGTGGCCCAGAAGCCATCAGTGTGTCCCTCCACTGCCCCAT
>NW_010153537.1:0-696 GCF_000699245.1 Pterocles gutturalis | reverse complement strand
GAGATGATGTGCAGTAGCTGTGGGGAGAGCATCAACCCTGGGACCCTCCCGCTTTGAGGGAGAGACCCCAGCCCCACCATCCTGAAACTGAGGCTTTGGTCTGTGGAAAGGAGACTTTGGAAGATAAAAATGAGCCTTTAACTATGAATGATTTAGTTTTTCTTTGAATCTTCCTTTCAGCAAATATTGCCTCCATTATTTCACAGTTACTTGAAAAGAAAATGTCATTTTCCATTAAAATAACCAAAATGTCTCCTGATGTTACCAGATAGACCAGTCAAAAGGACTCAACAAGACGATGAACACAACTGCGCTTCCACAGGAGGTGGCATCAGATGACACCAATTGTGTGTGCTGGGACCAGGACATACCTCATAAGGCCAGGCAGCCCCGCCCCGCTTTGTGTGCTGGCGGCCAGGACAGCTATAGAAGGGCGCACTCGCCCAGCACCCCTGGCTGATAGCAGACGCTGTCTCCACTCCTGCACGGTCAAGGAGGCAGCAGCTGCTGAGAGCGAGCAAAGCGCGACATTGGTGGCTGTTGGCGGCAGCGATTGGTTGCCATCCTGCAGGCATGAGCTGGGTCGGTGTGGGACGGGGGCCCGTGGCACGCAGCCGCCCCTCGCCCTGCCAGGGCCCGGTGCACAGGGATGAGCACCAGCGGCAGGTGGAGAGGCTGCGGGCTGAGCTGGAGGCT
>NW_010153536.1:0-696 GCF_000699245.1 Pterocles gutturalis | reverse complement strand
TTTTTTTTTTTTTTTTAATGCAGTTCATGAGAATGCAAATATTGAAAGTAATTATTTTCAGGTTTTTCCTAGGTAAAAGATTACTTGGGTACCTGCACTGTGAAGTTCATCCCTTGCACTGCTGTGCCCAGCCAGCAATATGCCCTTCCTCTCATCTGCAATCCACGGGACCCAATTGTGTTTGATATAGACATCAGGTTCCAACAGGTGCACCCTTTTGCTGAGGACTTAAACATTTTTCCATGAAGTCTGATGGGCAAAAACAGCCAAAAGCAAATTTAGGCTGAAAGGTGGGTGTTCTGTGACAACTGAAAGAAATGTTCTAGCATAGGCCACCCAGTACCAGTCAGCAAGAGAAAATCATGGTATATTCAGATGGCTTCAGAAGGAGTTTTACAGTGCTCATAGATTGCTCTAGCTCTCATCTTCTCAGGTGAGATAAAATCTAAATTATTTTTTTCCAGTAATTACAATCTTATTTTTCCATTTATTTACCTCGTGGTCCAGCCTCTTCCCAAGTACTTTGCTGCTTTTTTTCAGGAAGGCAGGGGTTGAAGGGGCAAGGAATTTTAGTTCCAATTGAGATTGTTTTCAAAAGTAACTTGTCCTGAGGTTGATTTTAAAACTGAGAATCAATGTAATAGAATTGTATCCCAGAGGGTCTTTTTCTCAAGCAGTGGGAAACACTTCATTCAG
>NW_010153535.1:0-696 GCF_000699245.1 Pterocles gutturalis | reverse complement strand
GTTGATTATCCAGCCCCTGTAAAGATATAACCCATCCTCTTCCTCTAAAGTGCAAGCAAGATCTCAAAGGTGCCCTCTTACATGGGGTGTCCTGTGCCGGCCTCATGTTTGTTTTGTGAATTAATGGTGAAGTTGAACGTGAAGATGTTTTTCACAAAGGCCCAGGTATGAATTCAAACTGTTTGGAGGCAGAGTGTTCGATGAATCACGGTTACTGTTGGTTCAGTATTGTCTCACAACTCCTGCTCTGCATAGATGCTGTAATAGACATTGTAGGGCTTTTTAAAGCCAGCCCATTTCAGAGTCTGTCTTCTAGCTCAGGAGGAACTGACTACCCATTTGTAAAAGCTGAGCTGACTGTTGGGCAGCTACATCCTTGAACGAGGTTTGCATTAAGCTGCCTGTTTTCAAATCTTTAGGTGAAGCCAACTTTTCCTGTGCTGAATTCAGTAGTATCTGATTACTGTTACCGGTATAGTTCTAGCCTCTCTTTATTTCGAAAAATCACGGAGGAAGGTTTTATCTGTGTGGGGACTATGTCCTTTGCTCACTTAGTGCTGCAGAAATGAAAATAATTATTGAGCTGTGATGTTTGCCGCTGTCCCCAAGATGGCAGCACAGCATGCCACATTAGAACGCGTTTTGTTGTGAACACAGGATCTGTAAGCAGATCTTGTATTAGTCAAGGAAAATGCT
>NW_010153534.1:0-696 GCF_000699245.1 Pterocles gutturalis | reverse complement strand
GTTTCTGGTTTTGCTTGTGTGAGTTGCTGGAGGGAGAACTCCCATTTCTTTTAAAAATAAATGAAATGGACTGTCAGACCGCAGCAACTCACCAGAGCCAAGCTGGAGGCACAGCCACCACCTGAGCGTATTTTTAACCCATCTTCTTTGAGGTTTACTTTAAATGGGATGCTGGAATTGGAGTCCGTGTGTCTCCTTTGAACAGCCCAAACCCAAGTCCACTCCTCGGCTTGCTGGCCTTGGGGCCTGGGCAGCCTGACAAATATTTTTCCTGGACAGTGCTGACCCTGAAGATACAGATGCATGAACAAGGAAATGACTGAGTCATGATAATTTCGAGCTGCATCAGAAATTCAGCAGTGGGGGAAATGGTGTGTTAGTGCTGGGAGCCTGGGGCTCTTGCAGCCTTGCTGCTGCCTCCCCAGCTGCCCCTCTTCCCCTCCAGGACCAGCCGTGGCTGTCGGGCAACTGCTGGCAGAGACACAGGGCAGTGAGGGTGTCCCTGAAACCGTTCATAGTGCAGTGAGAAACTGAGGGGATCCTGGGGGTCCAGGACAGAGTGGGCTGCACAGCCTGTCCCAGGAGGGCTGCTGGGGGTCTGCCCACTGCTGCTGCTCCTGCCCGTGGGACGAGCTCCTGGCCCAGGGTGACCAGGGGTCTGGGCAGGGTGCGGAAGGGATGGAGGGGACGGGGTTA
>NW_010153533.1:0-696 GCF_000699245.1 Pterocles gutturalis | reverse complement strand
CAGTTCTGCTTTTTTTTTTTTTTTTTTCAGTCTATAAGCTAAGGGACTTTCTCCAAATAACATTAAAAATCTCTTTTTCTAGTTGAAATGATAACACCATAAGATTAAGATGTCCTTCTGAGACTTCCAAATAAATATGAGCAATTTGAAATATGGCAAAACGGCTTTTACTCTAAACATTCTCATTTGATTTAACTCCGGCACATCGATACATTTGTATGCAGACTAGAAATCGGCAGCATTTGATAAGGCATTCAAGAGAATTACGCAGCAGCACCACGGAGTTAGTTAACCACCAGCCATGCACAAAGTCCCTTTTCTCTTCAGTTCTGTTAATGCTATTGTATAATTGATTTCTTATTTACAGATTCAGTAAAAACTTAACTTTGTGAAATGGGAAATGGTTAGAACAAGGTAATGAACTTTATCTGATGGAAAATGTTTAGAAAGAAAATGTTGAAAATCACCTAGGAAGTGTAGATCTTTATGTGCAACCTGGCTTCATTCCCTTTTGTTGATATTATAATTCTCAGTAATTCATACTTTGGGAAGCTATCATTTCTGTAATAGCTTTAGTTTCTAAAAAGCATTTAAGTATTGTATGTAAATAGTGGATTAAAGCCTATTCGGAGTTTAGTTTCCCATGCTATTAGGATGAATGAAAAACCTCACAGAAGTGCAACAAATTTGTACAAG
>NW_010153532.1:0-695 GCF_000699245.1 Pterocles gutturalis | reverse complement strand
CCTTTTACAGCTACAGACTTGAAAGGATTTCTAACATACCTTAGCAAAGAAATAAAGAAACACACTTGCTTTCTATTTGTAAAGAGATCAGGGTTCCAAAAGCTGAACTTTACTGTTATGGTGCAAGCCAGAGAAAGCCCTGCTAAAGTCAAGCTAAGCAACAGGCACTACTCTCCCTCTGTCCCCTGTCATCATAGGCAGCTACCAGATCGGTATGGCATGATTTCCTCCTTTGCAAACTGATGCTGGCTCCTCCCCATCATCTTCTCGTCCCTAACATCTTTGGAAAGGACTTCCAGGAGAATGTGCTCCACCACCTTGCCAGGCAGCAAGATGAGGCTGACTGGCCTGTAGTTCCCCTGCTCCTCTCTTCCAGGCCTTAAAATCCTCCCCCCGAGTCTCCTCTCAGAGATCATCAAGAGTGGTCCCACAGTGACACTGGAGACGGACTTTGAAATGAAGGAACTGACTGGACTTCTCTTTACTCCCTCACCCCCCACCTCATTGTAACTGCTGTCACCTCTGGTTATGCCAGATGCTGAATTTCTCTTCTGCTGCTCCACCAGCCAAAAACTCTCCCCTCTCACTGACAACGGGCAGCACAGGGCAGGTTAGGAACAAACTTGAACACAGGTCATGTCCAAGGTTATCACAAAGACAACACAGGGAGAGTCTAGGAACTGATTATTAGCAAT
>NW_010153531.1:0-695 GCF_000699245.1 Pterocles gutturalis | reverse complement strand
TCCTGCAGTCATGCCAGCAGCTGAGAATAGCTCAGTTCTAGAAAGGATCTAGTTAAAACCCCTGTCCTTGCCCCGGTGGTCTCCGGCCAGGTAGACACCATAAGGTACCCCCTTGGCATACTGCTCCTCCAGCCCCTCTCCCTGCCGGCTGCTGTCTGGGCTTTATTTACGCTCGGGAAATCCTAGCCACGTTTTTCAGATGATGTTGATCTTTCTCCCTGGGAGGGAGGAAGACAGTTTAATCCCTCCTGACTCATGTTGTGCCCTGGACCTCCTCCTTACAGAAAAAGGGCACAGCGGAGCATCATTCAGTGCCAAGCGGAAATAGTTTCAGCTTTAGAGTGGTACAAGAGGCAGAGCCATGAATATCAGATGAAGGTCCAACGAGATCCTCTCCAACACTGCATTTGGTAAAAGTATTAGAAATTTATCAGCACTTTTTAGTAATTACAAGAGGCACAGCATCACCTAGTGGCTGGAGCAGAGGAGGAGGTTCAGGACACCGACGGCCTTCCAATGTGAGCCCTGAGCTGGAGGGCTGAGGAGTTTGGGATTTAGGAATAGGAGACCTGCAGGTGGGAGCTGGAAGGCTGGCTCTTGACATGTCCCCCACCGAAAGTCCCATTTTCTACTTCTTCTGCCCTATGGCAGAGGGTAAATGAGGCACCCAAGGGCATCAGCTTCATTGCTGCAGC
>NW_010153530.1:0-695 GCF_000699245.1 Pterocles gutturalis | reverse complement strand
CTCCACCCACTGTCGCCAAGTGCCACATCCAATGCCTTAAGTAAATACTCAAGGGTATTTTCATGTAGGGCCATTTTATCTCTGTGCTCATGCTACACCCCAACACAGGCCCAAGAGAAGTGACAGTTTGACTAAAAGCACAACAATATCTCTTGGGACAATTTCTGTTTTGCACCGTTACCAGATCTGCAGAAATACCGTTACCAAATTAGGCCAGCAGCATGGCCAGCACCAAGGCTGCCAGTGTTTTGAACCTTGAAGAAACATGCTGTGATTCACCAAAAGCTGAAAAGAGGCATAATTCTTTACATCTAATGTGACACCAAAAGCAGCAGTAAAGCAGAGAACTCCCACTTGCAGGTGATGGCAATGTAAAGGTGTGGGCAGATGGCAACTGGCCGCCTTGAAAGCCAGAGGTGAAGCAACCAGTAGCTGCACCTTTAGACCAGGAAAACCTGGTGGGCAGCTGAACTGCAGCGCTGTGCTCTTGTGCCAGGCCAGATGGAATTGGACTCTGAAGAAAGCTGTCATATTTGAATGTGTCTGAGCAAGACAGATCACTACCAAAACACAAAAGCTGGGGAATGGCAGATGAAGGCGTGGTGCAATAACACGTTCTTGACACAAGCTGCCATCCAGTCCCTGCAGAAAATGCTCATCAGCAATGGAAAAAGCATGGGATCAAACAAAGGAAT
>NW_010153529.1:0-695 GCF_000699245.1 Pterocles gutturalis | reverse complement strand
TCTTATTTAGCGTTTTGCCTTGTGATGGCAGCACTCTATGCACGAGTACGTTTTTCCAATGTTTTCGTTAAAAACATAGTGTAAATATTCTGGGAAAGGGCAAATAGTTGTTTATGATGCTTTGGGGTAAAATCTCACTAAAATGAGCGAAAGCAAACCCATGTTCCAGAAACTGCACATTATTATTAGTGTAAAGTTCCTTAAAATCTTTTATGCAGTCACCAAAGATTGTATTTCTGTATTTAAATACTTGTTGAATTGTATTTGTGGATGTAAATAGATGAAGAAATAATTTCTTCTGTTTGGTAATGTGGAAGTTAGTTGTGTGCATTAGAATGACTGTGAGAGCGCAAACACCCTTTGATTAGAATTTGATAATTATAGTGTATTTTGTTGTAGATAAAAGACATTAACCTTTTTTCCTTCCTGGGTGGTGATCTGGGAAAGTAAAAGCTAGCATTGCATGACATTTACTGTTTTATTCTTTTATTATCACTTGTATAATGCATTAGACGTTGCTCTGCCTTACATTTTGAGACAAAGCTCAAGAATGAAGAGCCCCTGTTGGCTTTAGTGTGCTCATATAACAAGGGTTTATAAATTATTTTCTGTTCCTAATATTTGCTGTGATTCTTCCAGCAGAACATTCATGTTCTCCAAAAATCTGACTTGAGGAGGTAATGGAAGGGCACGAA
>NW_010153528.1:0-695 GCF_000699245.1 Pterocles gutturalis | reverse complement strand
GAGACGGCTAAATACGTGTTTAAACTCCCATTTTGTTGATGATTCAGGTGTGCTTCAGGTAGCGTTTCCAGATTAAATGCCTTGCTTGCTTTGTTGTTTTATATGGCAAGGTGATAAAGATCAGTGAGATTTCTCTTCCATGTTGTTTTCTCGTGGTTTCTGAGTAATTGCTTGAACTGGCAAATGGGGTACTAAGAAATGAGGAAGGCTATTTTGGTGCTGAAGATCTCCCCACATATATAATTAATTTCAAGAGAAGTATTTTTGCTAGGGTAAATCTTGTGTCTCGATGGAGTAGCTTAGCAGCTCTGTTTGGACTTCAGACAAGGGCTTAAACCATAAACAAGCAAGCTTTGTAACTGAAGAACCATGCAATCTGTGTGACTGTCTTAGTTACACAGCACAGTATTTTATTCAATATTGAAGATTCTAGTTCTGTGTTATGCTACAGACCACTCTGGGGCTTCGTTGTATTGCTCAAGAAGATCACACAAACTATTTGTATGTTTACCCAGAAGCTATTCACTCAACCCCTATGGGCACCAAGTCTGGTATAGAAGGCAAACCCCAGCGTCCTGGTGTTTAGTTCCGCTAACGCCGTGCCTGTGCGCTGAGCACCACTCCCAGTTCAGGGCATCATCTCTATTCAGAAGATTCTTCAAATGTATGCCTACATTCGCTTGAAGTCAATGGCA
>NW_010153527.1:0-695 GCF_000699245.1 Pterocles gutturalis | reverse complement strand
CTGCTTCTGCTCAGCACAGTGGGAATTTTGGTGCATTGAAGCACTTTTTGGAACGAAAGATCAGGTCTGATATCACACGTTTGTAATTATGTTAAATATTGGGAGACTGGGGTTTGCAAGCTTTTCAGGGATATGAACTTGGTTTTTACTGTGAGTTTGTACAGGAATTAAAACACACCGTCTGACTGCTGTTTCAGTGCAAACGATAAACAAAATGGATGGGAATGAACTGTAACAAAGTATTGCCTGTGCGGGAAGTTATGCCAGTCGGCTGTTAGGAATGTGCTGGGATTCGGCTAGAGGAGAGGAGTCAGAACAGGATAGAGAAAGGTGTGAGAATCCTGCTGCTGCAGATTGTCTTCCATTAGCAGACTGTTAATTTAGATTGTCAGAGAATCTATACAGGTTTTAGATTTGGTGATTTTGAGGCTGTCCGTGTAGATGAGGGATTACTTATGCTTCTAGCCTCTCTTTGTGTTTGGTTTGTTGTCGGGTCAGAATCATAGCTGTTAGAAGGACTAAAAAGTAAGTTCTTTCAGAATTATTAGGACATTGCAGGCAAGCCGTTACTATGAACAAATTGATGGTCTGAGTGGAACTTAAGCCTCTTTTATCAGTTATGTTAGAAAAGTCATTTAGTTGAGCTCTCTCTATGTTGCAGATGCTTGTAAGTTTAACAAGAATGTGCGGGAAAA
>NW_010153526.1:0-695 GCF_000699245.1 Pterocles gutturalis | reverse complement strand
ATTTCTCTCACTTCTAACCAAGTGACAGAGTGCAGAAGGTCCCTGACAATTGCTGAGAATACATTCGTATTTTTTAGGTTCATGATCATGTGATTTATCCTCTTAATCGGTTTCAAACTTCCTGGCTCATACTGTCTGAGACTGCTACCGTCAATCCACAACTTGTCGAGAAGCTCGATGCCCTCAAAGTTCCTTTGCCTTATGGTGGAGAACCATGGGTTGCCCAGGTGGAGGAAGCTCAGGTTCCTCAGGCTAGAAAAGGGAGAGCTTTCCCCCAGCTCTCTGTAGGAGTTCCCTTGAAGGTGGAGGTGCTGGAGTGAAAAAAGGTGTCCAAACCACGCAGGGGACAGGTGAGCCAAGCTGTTATTTGATAAGTCCAAGAGCTCCAGTTTCCCAAGGGAGCGAAACGAGTCCTCATCTATTGAGCTGATTTTGTTGGACTGCAGCAGCAGGGCTCTCAGGTTCACAGCCTGCTGCAGATCCTGGGATCGGATGTGCTTTATCCTGTTGTGGGCCAGGTTTAACACTGTGATTTGGCCTGTGATTCCCGGGGGAATGAAGTCCAAGCCCATGGAAGAGCAGTTGCAAAGCTGAGTGGTATCGCATGAAGGACAAGCCTGCTTCAGCGCTTGCTCTTTGGAGAGGTTTGCAGTCAAGATCATGTAGATGCCCCACACTCGCCAGATGTGTGTAGT
>NW_010153525.1:0-695 GCF_000699245.1 Pterocles gutturalis | reverse complement strand
TGCCAGCCCCGTCCCTCCTCCCTCCCACAGTGCCCGCTCCCCCTCCCCCCTGCGACGGGACCCACCCCTTCGCCCCTCCTCCCTATGACGGGACCCGCCCTTTCGTCCCTCCCCCTCTCCCACCATGTAAAACAGCCATTAGGATTATTCGCACAGTGGTGTCAATATTCCCACCTCCCACAGCAGCCCCATCCTCCCGTGCTCGACACCTCGCGGCTCCCGTCCGGCCCCACCACAGCCGCCCCTGTCCCGTCCACTCCCTGTCCCGACCCTCGTAACCTGTTTCTGACAGACCTCCCGGCGCCGCCCCCTCCGACCGCGGCGCGTTTACTCATCGATCTCCTTTCGGAGGATACACATAGAGAGGAGCTACGCAGAGTCCTGGAGCTTTATAGCTCTAGTGGAAATGACCCTAGACGACACTGGGAGAAAGTAAAATACGAGGCAGAGAAAAGCGGAGAAGCTGATCTAGCCCACCTAATTGCTTGCCCTGTGATACGTGATGCTGAAGGCCGAGCTAATTACGAAGGCATACCTTTCGCCGTGATTAAGGAACTGAGAAAAACAGTGATGGACTATGGTATTTCATCACCATACACACAAGGACTATTGCAAAACATATTTTTAAATTATGAATTGACACCCTTCAACATAAAATGGATAGTCGTTTTAATTTTTACACCAACACAGAAAGT
>NW_010153524.1:0-694 GCF_000699245.1 Pterocles gutturalis | reverse complement strand
GAAGATAAGCAACCAGCAGCATTCTACAAAGATGTTCAGGACAGTCAGATGCAGAAGGTTCCACTGCTTAAATCCAACCTTTTACTAGATAAAGGCCTACAATGATGTGAATGCAACTAGACAACATCACATTTCAGTCTATTAAAATGAAGTCGTTAACAGGGTGTAAAAAAAATGGCACTGTTGACAAGGAAGCAACTGAAGAATTTGTTTAAAGGAAAATATTTCCTCTAAAACTTCCAACAAGCATGATGTGCAACACAAGAGGCAAAAGTATGGGCATTGCGATGGGCTTCTTATAAAAATTAAGGGGAATTCAAGAAAACTTGAGGGAGCATCCAAAAGATAAACAGCTATTTCTGTAGTGCTGAAACATCCTAACACCCTCCTATATTTACAAGTGCGACATACGGATTGTGTTTTTAGCTCTTCAGCCGTCTTGCCTCTTTCTCATGTTATTAAAATGGTATGTGGGTCCTACTCACAGAAGCTAAAAGTGACATGCTGCCCAAATAATTCACTCAAGTGGTTGGAACAGAAAGCACTTTCAACTTCACTACACCCACAGCATAATAGCTTTAATTTCTCCTGAGGTTGTGTAAGAAGATACTGATGGAGACTGAAAAATTTCAAATACTGTCTACTGCATACAACAATATTCTGAAATACAAGACCACTTCACTGGACTATATAG
>NW_010153523.1:0-694 GCF_000699245.1 Pterocles gutturalis | reverse complement strand
TCTCAGCAGATCCCAGACACGCAGCCAAGGTTCAGGCAGGTCTCGGGCTGCTCTGACGTCGACCAGCGACTCGCTAAGAGCAAAAAAAAAAATCTATTACCTGCCGCCCTTTCAGGTGGCAAACCCATGGCACAGCGGGGAATTTCCCCCAAAAGTTTACAGACGAAGCAAAGACAGGGTTGTAGGTATGGTAACAGAAAGGATCTCATTCTTTGCGGCCGTCTGTCATCGCTTCTGCCCACACAAAGGTCCTATCAAGTTCAACAGTAGCGGGGATACATCACTCCACACGGGATAAATATAGTTTACGGGGGACAGAAATAGGATGTCACGGAGTTCATCCGCCTTTGGGGGATCAA
This sequence comes from Pterocles gutturalis, assembly GCF_000699245.1. Lineage (NCBI taxonomy): Eukaryota > Metazoa > Chordata > Aves > Pterocliformes > Pteroclidae > Pterocles > Pterocles gutturalis. The sequence goes on along the minus strand of NW_010153523.1, from coordinate 335 downwards.
ATGACAGGGAAAGCATCCTCAGGGACACGGCTCCAAATCTGGCACACTGCTCTCGTGGGGAAAAAGATTGAATTGGGGAAAATGCTGTTGAACCCGACATTTAAAGAGTTAAAGAAGGAATTCGTGAAATAATGGCTGATGGGGAGGAAAGTGTGGAGGAAAACGCCAGCCAAAACATAACGTAACTTATCTGTGGAATAAAAGGCAACTGCATCAGTTTGGGGTGGGAATGTCCGTCCAGCTCAGGAGCGTAACAAAGCTGATAAATAAATTTATAAGCAGATGCAGCGAAGACAAGGTGCATGTCAACGGCATCCTGGCCAGGACCAGCCATG
>NW_010153522.1:0-693 GCF_000699245.1 Pterocles gutturalis | reverse complement strand
GAGGTCACTGTGTGCCCAGATAGAAAAGAGTAGGACAATATCGCGGGGTGTAACAGGAGCAGCATGGCCAGTTTAACAGGGAGCCTTATTTTCTCCCTCTGTGCCTGACAGACATCAAATGTCATCTCAAGGACTGTGTCCAGCTTTGAGCTCCCCTGTACAAGAAAGACATCAATGAAATGGAGCAAGCTCAGTGAAGGGCTACCAAGAAGCTCTGGGAACAGAGGAATTTCTCTGTGAGGATGGGCTGAGGACACTGGGCATGTTGAGTCTGGAGAAAGAGAGGTTTGGAGGGCTTACTCATGACCTTCCAGCACTTAGGAGGAGGTTAGGGAGTAGAGGAAATGCTATCCATTTGTCTGGTGCTGGACCAGGGGGCAAAAGACAGCAGAGTGAAATTGGATTGAGATAAATTGCCGGGGGATATGGGTAAGGATTCTTTGGCTCTGGAGAGAGCCCATCTGTAGAAGATGACATCTGAGGAGCATGTGGAGTTTTTCTGTTTGAGGGTTTGCATGATTTGAGAGGCTAAAAGGTTGAGCAAGGTGGTGAGAGGTTGGAGCTGAGACTCTTTGAAGCAGGATGTTGGCATAGAGGCATCATTCCATGCTTTGCAAGGAGAAGCGTTGGATGATTCCAAGATGGGTGAGGTACGGGGTAGGGCCCCATGCTTCCTTCGATAGCTCAGCTGGT
>NW_010153521.1:0-692 GCF_000699245.1 Pterocles gutturalis | reverse complement strand
AGTGCCAGACCAGAAGTCCCCTCACCAGGATCAAGGGTGAGCTCAGTCCTTATTCTGGGTCTGGGAGATCACTGATTGCCTTGTTTTGTCTCTGCAGCAACCTCAGGTGGCCCGTTCTCAGCACCTGTCTTCCCCCTCAGTTCTCATACACGGGCTTCCAGCCTAAATAACCACAGAGTGCCACATGGCATGTGCCTGGGCCTCCCTTTCCATCTGACTGGGACAGAAGGGGACTGATTTCTTGGGGCGAACCCTGAGAGCCAAGGAACTGGTCTATGCCGATGAGGAGGTACAGAGATTTCTTCAAAATTTTGGAGCCAGGAAGATGTTCTCTCCACAGTTGGTGTATCAAGATCTGGGAAATGAATTGTTGCCAGTCTTTTGGAGTATGATGCTGCAGCATTTTAGAGCTCCTTCCTCCACATGGCCCATGTACACAGGCCATCATCGAGAGCTTTGGAGACCTGCTTGTCATCCAGGTCACTGTAGATGACCTCCAGCACCGCTAATTCTCTCAGGTACTGAATGCCTTCCTCAGCAGTAGTCCGTCATCCTTGGTAATTCACAAGGTCTTACTTGAACGGACATCCTGCCTCATACTTGGGAGGAGCTGTCTCCAGAGACTGCAAATTGTTGTCTCTTTTCCAATTCCTCTCTCTATTCCCCTTCACTAACAAGGTATCCCAGTTGTT
>NW_010153520.1:0-693 GCF_000699245.1 Pterocles gutturalis | reverse complement strand
TAAAATAAAATAAAATAAATAAATAAAATGAATAAAATATAAAACAAAATAAAAAAGGAGGAGGCAAAATCTTTCTCTGGGTCGTGTCTCCCAGCAGAGCCTCTGCTGAGCTGAACATGCTTTTGTTCAAGGTAACGAAAGCTGAGAGACACTCCGGAGGGAACAGAACAAGTGCAGGCAGGGCCCTGGAGGGTTTATCTACAGGGTGAATTCACGGAGGTCTGGTTGAAATCTCAACTTGCCCCTTTTTTTCCTGTTCCTCTCAGGACTCATGGTGCTGGGGCTTGGTGGGTGAGCAGGTGTGAAGCCCCCATCTCCCCCTGACTCCAACATGGGCTTCAAAAGAGAAGATTTCTCTTCCCATTAAAACTCAGGAAGCCTCAGCCTCATTAATATTGGCATAAAGCAGGAGCTGTTAATGCACTTTTTCTTGTGCCGGCCAGAATTTAGCTGAGTTTAGCTGACTTTGCCTTCTCAGAAGGTTTTTTTCTGTTTTTTTTTTTCAAAACTGAGCGATAAATATTTTGGGATTGGTACAAAACAGGCTTTTAGCGGTAGGATGGTGGGGGCACCTGTTTCTGCAGCACTTTCAAGTGATCCTATTACATTTTTCTCTGAAATTTTTTGATTAAATCCTTCAAAAACGAGTGTTTTCTGCCATTCATTGCCCTCTTAAGTTTTGAAATAAGCTCC
>NW_010153519.1:0-693 GCF_000699245.1 Pterocles gutturalis | reverse complement strand
GCTGGCCGTTTGAGTGGCATTCTTTGTTGCAGTGTTTGCAGGAGTCATTAGTCGATGGCACTTCTTGTCACCATTGCAGAGCAGATTGTTCAGGTCTTACCTGCATGTCTTTCGCTGGGATTTTAGGTGGTGCAAGGAGGGAGCACCGGGAGCCGGTTCCTGTCGGCGTTTCAGCGCGGTTCTGGGCAGCGTCCTGGCAGCTGAGCTCCGGATGGCTCGAGGCCCCAGGACCCACATCCTGCGGCTGCGTCCAAACCCCGGGTATCCCTTGCTCGAGGGACTTGGATCGTGCTGTTGTGCACATGCAGGAACCGGACTCTCTCGGGATCCTTTGTGCTCCTTCCTGATCAGCTGCAGCGTACAATGAACGAGCGCTCCAGCCCTGACAGCTGTCTCATTTTTATTCCTGTTTGCAGCTTGGCGCCTCGGAGGAGAGAGGATGGCTCAGGAGACGAACCAAACCCAGGTGCCCCTGTTGTGTACCACGGGCTGCGGGTTTTATGGCAGCCCCCGCACCAACGGGATGTGCTCCGTTTGCTACAAGGAGTTTCTCCAGAGACAGCAGAGCAGTGACCGGATAAACCCTTCAGGTAGAGGTTTTTTTTTCCTCCTGAGAAATCTGTTTTAAATGAGTGCCTGGACGCAAAATACGTTAAGGAACTGGGATACTGGTTACTGTACTGGGATAATGGC
>NW_010153518.1:0-692 GCF_000699245.1 Pterocles gutturalis | reverse complement strand
GGGGGGGGGGGGCTTAGTCATTTAGCAGCCACACATACACTTTCCTGAAAGTACTGATTTAGCCTTCTCCATAAAAGGCCCATGATGATAGTTAAAGAAGGATAAATATTTTTTGTTGTTGATAATGATCGTAAACACTTTCTTTATGTGGCTAATATTAAAAGGAAATTATTTCTTGTTTACATACATGTGTACATGCTTATTTGAACAAGGTAATTCACCCTCAAACGAGGTGATTTTCTGTCTGGTTTGTGAGGACATTCCAAGTGAATGATGGCCAACAACACTCACTACTCGTTTGATGAGTGATGTTAATTATTACATGTAGCGGAAAATATTTTCATTTTTCTGTGTGCATGGTGTGCTAGGCTAAAATGTATACAACTTTGTCATTTCTAAACAATAATGCCTCAGATGGGCTTAATGAAGTAAATCACTGATCAGTACAGTCTCTACAGGCAAAGAAAGGGATGTAGAACAATGGAAGGACCCTGCTTTTTCAGACCAGAATCCTAATCAGAATTTCTTAATTACAACTTACAATTGTGATAACATGTGCTGATAGCCTGGAGCCAGACACATTTGGGAAACAAATAGATTTTTATCCAACTTAGAGTCAAAGTCTAAATGCTGCAGACTGATCCCTCTACTTCAAGAAAGCAACCTGAGGCTTTCTGCTTAAAAAACAAAGG
>NW_010153517.1:0-691 GCF_000699245.1 Pterocles gutturalis | reverse complement strand
GTGGGTTAAGGACTTGGGAGAAGAAAGAGTATGCTCTCTTCTCAGTCTGTTTCTAGTAGGGCTTGTTTTTCTTCTGAATAGTAGGAATCCTTCTCTCCTTATGCTCCGACTCCTAAAAGATGACCCTAGTGTGTTGAGCAAGAGTGATTAGCAGCATATAGGGAACATTTATTGGCATTAATTCTGCAGTCTCTGGCTTGCACTCACGAAGTACAAGTCCTGCATCATGAGAGTCCCTTTGATATGCTGTAGTAGCAGGCTTTGAAGCCCCTGTTAAAGGAGAAGCTGGGATGATCTGGAGAGACCAGAGAAGCACCCACTTCGTAGTTCTTGTATTTTATTCTTCTGCACTATTTTTTTCTGGGATCTTCAGTGTTGACCTTGTCCCTTTTGCTGCTTTTGCACTTGTTGAATATTTTTCAAAATATTCTCCTCTAACGAGCAAGTCAGCATATTTAAGAAGTTGGCTCATGCTTATTTGAATGTTTACTTTTTGTCAGAACATGAACCTTTTTATTAATCACGGGTTTGCAAAAACCTCCAAATGAGTGGTTTCTAGCCCTAGCATATTGAATGACAGACATTTTAGATTTTAAGTTGGAATTTCTTTGGCAATAAGTAATTCTTATGCAATTTTTCTAAAGGCAAAGATTCCAATTTTTAGTATATCTGCAGTGGCAGCTTTTTTTTT
>NW_010153516.1:0-692 GCF_000699245.1 Pterocles gutturalis | reverse complement strand
TTCTATGATTCTATGATTCTATGTATTTCTTCATAGAGTCATAGGGCAGGAAAATCTGCTCAGTGAAACTAGGTACAAAATGTTGAACTGATTCTGACAACATAATTTAATGAAAAATATTGTTTCTGCAATGCTTTGATTTAATAAATTTATTCTTTTTAGTGGTGTTTTTTGTTTTGTTTTATTTGGAAAAATAAAATTGAAACACTTGGAATTTATCATTTTCCCAGAGTGACTTTATCCAATATAAAACTTATGACCAAAGTGCTTCACTGCCTGTGCTCCTGGGATGGATTGTAACTACTGGGATGGACTCCCATTTGTCTTTTGACTCCATCTCATGAGGCATCACAGGAGTCTCACAGCTCTGCATGTCACCTTTAACTCAGTCATGGACTTTGTCTAGCTGAGGATACTTGAAACTTTGTCACCATAAAGAGACGTGCTATGACAGTCAAGTGACACTAAAGGAATATTTTCTGTTCAGAAATGTTGCACCATATCTGGCTTAAAGTAATATCCAGAAAGTCCCTCCTGCAAAAGAGGCCTTGACGTGATGTAATCCCAATGTGTGAAGCCTGTACAACACAGAAATAAATTGTGCAAATTCATATAAGGTGACTTTGAACCTTCCAACTGGAGAAACCTGATCCCAAACCTATTTCGTGGGATCAGGGAAGCCAAGGCGCAGG
>NW_010153515.1:0-692 GCF_000699245.1 Pterocles gutturalis | reverse complement strand
CAAGAGCACTCACCCGTGCTGACACAATAATGGCAGGTTGATTCTGTAAGTGCTCATCTTTGGTTCCTCCTTCCGTCCCAGCAACAGATCACAAAACCGAAAAATTGCAAATATTTTTTTCTTTGTTGTAAATGCATTGACCAATGTTCTTCAACTGGCAATAAGGAGTAACTTTTTTTTTATTTATTCCAACAGTCAGACAAAAAAAGACCAGGCTCAATGTGAAATATTAATGATCCATTTTGTTTCCATTACAGGACAGGTAAAAGGCAGCAGTTCACGACTGTTTAAGAGCCCTCCATAACTCTGAACACGCCAAGGCTGTGGATGTGCATGTGTACCTGTCACAAGTGATCTTGTTCCAACTCACTGACACTCTCCTTACGTATATCACAAGGCACCAACTAGAATTTTTGGGTCAGATCCAAAAGAAATTACTTTACTCTCCCAGGCGCACATGCCTTCTAATGTTATTTAACATTCGCGGCTGCTAGCAATAATTAAACACTCAGGGGATCTGCAAAGGATGTTCCTGGTACTGAAAGAGGAGCACAGGGCACGAGACAGACGGAGGAAGGGCCGGGTGACCAGCTCCTGGCTGGCTGTCCTCAGTTTGCAGAACCAGGGCTTCTTCGAAAGAGCTGGTCTCAGCTTCCCATCTCAAGCACAGTTACTGGAGAGCGACCGCCTGC
>NW_010153514.1:0-692 GCF_000699245.1 Pterocles gutturalis | reverse complement strand
AGACCAGGTTGCTCAAAGCCTCACAGAAGAGTACAATACAGATAAACAATACACAAGCTACCAAATGGAACTTCTTAGGTAACAATGATAGAGCTGCTGAATCCTAGCCCACCACTGGCCTAAACAATGTAAATTGCCATTTCATGGGAATATACTGCAGACCTCTGATTTTTTTTTACATTCTCCAGTTTTCTTGATGCCTTGATTTTCCTGTGTAACCAACAGCTGTTACAATTCTTCATGCAAAAATAAAATGGAAGCGTTTTAATGATTTTTTTGAAAGGCAACAGGGGAAATAGCAAAATAATAATGTTCCCAGTTTTGAAATTATTTAAAACCCAGCTCTGAAATGCAAACTTTGCAAACATTAAGGGAGCACTATAGTAGATCAACAAGGCATTACATAAACTCTGCAAATGACGTACTGATTGAAACTGCACTACAGAGGAAAGTATCTGAACTTCACATGAAATACATAATACTGGTAGATAGACAACTGATTTCTGTTCTTTAATGCTGACAGAAGGTAAGATACTTTATCATTTGTTTGGAAAGAAAACACTTGTAGCTGTTGGTGTAGCAATAGCTCTTATTCTTTGCAGACCATAGGAAAAAGTAGAGATCAATGCATTGCAGAGCTGAATTTACCCATTTTTACAGGAAGAGTAGAAACATCTAATTCTTATCCCTCT
>NW_010153513.1:0-691 GCF_000699245.1 Pterocles gutturalis | reverse complement strand
GCTTTTTCTTTTTTGTTCCCCCCCCCCCACAAGAATAAGAATCAACCTAGAGTTAAATGCTGACTTGCTATTAATGCAATGTATTTATAGTCTCACAAGTCTCGGATGTGTACACATGCATGTTTCACTTGTGGCATATGGATTTTTTCGTAATGTAAACAGTTTCCTCATGTGTATTGATAAAAGGGACAGTATCTACAAAACAGATACATATGGGAACATCAGGGGCTTTAAGACATAAATTCTGTACGAATAATGGTATGTGTGGTCAGGATAGAATGTCTGAATAAACTGTGCCATGAAGATAGCTATGAATTTGCTTACCGTCAAGAAATCTAAATCCTTTGCATTATTTTTCTTCTTTTAAATCTCTAAATACAATATGTAGCATCTCAGCAAGAGCCAGCTTTGCAAGTCACAAGTGGTACTTGTTGAACGTACGTGATCTATTCCTCTGTCCTGTGTCGGGTCTGTGGTCACCACATTTGCCACCTGCTTGGGGAGTTCAGCACTTAGTGGTTTATGTCCTTTAAAAAACAGTTTATTGCAAGCTACTCCATGGGTGAAGTTTATGCTGTGTCTTCACTCCAGTTCTCTGTTTTGGACTCCTTTCTGCAGAAATCCAGTGAGACATAGAGGAAAAAGTATTGACTGTGTACATATTCTGGATCTGTCAGCAGCTCCTCATCTG
>NW_010153512.1:0-691 GCF_000699245.1 Pterocles gutturalis | reverse complement strand
CCAATTCAGAGAGTAAATCCTCTGGAAACTGCAGAATCCACAGAATATTTTCTTTTTCCTTTCACTTTATTTTATAGCTTCTCCAGTATTTATATTAAACAAATGATATTAAAGGTGAGAGTACTGGAATGGATCATCCTATGAGAAATGGCAAGAGTCATGCTGGCTTATTGTGTCTGACAATAAATATGTCTTTTTAAATCTGTCTTTTACTTCCTGTTCTTTCATTGCTTGGAATATGATCTTGATTAAGTTACGGTTTGCATCTCTTTCCTAATGTAGTTTTACAGCTCTTATTTAGGAAATCCACAATTCAACAGGAAGATTTATTCTGTGGTCTAACACTGCTGAAGAAGCCTTTGCTGTCTTAGTTGGTCCAGGTGCTAATACTACTCATTAGTAACACACCTCAATGCTACCAATGTTTCTGTATCTAAAAATCTCTTCTATGTATGTTCCTTTTTCTTTACCTTCATCATTCAACACTCTAAGGCACTTTGTAGATAAACACCTCCTGGCAAAGTTACAGCATTGTGCTATGTATGTGCTTTGTGAGAAGAAACCACTTCTTACAGACTTTTCCTTGTAATTCCTATTATAATCAGTCACTTCTTTTTATTAAACATATTGTTATATGTGAAGAAGAACTTTTTGTTGTTGTTTTGTTTTGGTTTCTTTTTTTTTTTTTTTT
>NW_010153511.1:0-690 GCF_000699245.1 Pterocles gutturalis | reverse complement strand
TTTCCCAAGAATCCATCAGTCTTACCAGCAAGGCCCACAGGGCACCTGAGCAGCTTCTCTTCATGAGGAGCCTTTTGCCCAGCAGCAGCTGTTCCTCAAAGCCCAACCAGCATGAGGTAATGGCCATCCTGGGGGAGAGCCACACCACTCAGAGCAGCCACTGCAGCAGTAGCCACAGTCCCAGCAGGACCCCCAAGGACCCTCACCCATTCAAAGATGTAGCAGCCAGTATAGGAGACCAATACTTTCCTGGAACCATCTGGAGTCCCAGATACCCAGAGCCTACAGTCAGAGTCATTCTGCAGAGCATGAGCCTTTCCCTCAGTATCTAGGGCAACAGGAGAGAGCAGCAGGGCCTTCAGCATCCCACAATGAAGGTGAGTGACATCCCCTACAATGCTACCCTTCTGTGGGAAACAAGGCCCTAGCCAGTATCAGTGTCTGGGACAACAGAGGGGCTTGAGGGAACCCAGCAGCCAAGACCATCTAGATCCAGGCAGAGAACAACACCCAAACCCTTGACTGTTGGGTCATGTAAACAGCCCCCTGGTTACACAATGTGCACTGAAACTGTTAGACAACACTTCACTACAAACCCCACCCCTTTCTCTTCATTCCTGCCATACCTCTGCACTGCCCAAAGATACAGCAGTAAGAAGCCTCTTGACACAACCCTCACTTACGCCAAGT
>NW_010153510.1:0-690 GCF_000699245.1 Pterocles gutturalis | reverse complement strand
TTTTTAAAAGGAGCAGCAGTCCTGATTTGCCAGCCACGGGTAGAATCATAGAATGTAAGCAGGATATTGGGTTCAATATCTATAAGTGATGGCATAATTTGTTATTTTGTTATTTTACTCTTACTCTACTGAGTTTTTTTCTTTTTCTTGTGTATGTGCGTAGTGTCTTAACCTGTAATGTTCTCCATAGTTCTTTTTAGTTAATGGTTCTGATGGGAGCCTGTCTCGTTATAAATGATATGTTTGGCAAACTTGCTTAGATCCATACAGACTCTCAGATTTTTCCTGGTTTGAGTGTTTTATTTAGGCTTTACATGTAAAGCTTAGACCAGAGTCTTGTAAAGGCTGCTGAGTACATGTTATAGCTGTGAGCAATATGAGGGTCTTAAGATGGACTTTGTGAAATTCGTTCTGTGACTGTGTGGCTGTTGTCCTTCCCAATGCTGCACTGTTCCTTACTTCTTAATTAGTTCCACTGATCAGCTGGATTTGCTGAGCTGAATGCCCTGAAGGGCCATTTAGGTGTAAGTTGTCGAGAAATTTTATGGAAGTCTATATTAATTCTATGTGTTAAAAGACCAGAGATAAAACTGTAAGGTACAGCCTCTTTGTCTGGGGCGTCTTGACACAGGCCTAGTAACAATAATAGAAAAATGGCTCAGCAAGTAGTTTTGACATTATTGTTAATCT
>NW_010153509.1:0-690 GCF_000699245.1 Pterocles gutturalis | reverse complement strand
TATGTACTGGGCAAAGGTAGATGCATTTGATTTGTGAACTGAATCAAGGTTTTCCAGGGAAGAGATTTTCAAACCTGAAAAAATTATTTGATCCAGTAAGCGTGGCTGAGGCCTCAATCCACTGTTTTCTAGAGATGTTTGCACATGGTTGGGAATAACCTGATGCCATTGTTGCTATAGGTCTTTGCAGGAAATGGGTGTAACATACCTCCTACCAGGGATACATCCCTTTGGAGATCTATTCTAATCTTTGGCTCTGAGAGTTAACTGTGTCAGGTATGATACATTTTTAAGTGCATTCATGAAATTTAACGGTGTTGCAACAGGCATTTAATGCTGCGTTCTCCCCAACAATAAATGCACTGTATATTTAAGATCATCTATTACTCACAGGAAGAAAGGTGTAATTTATGGCCTTCAGCATTAGAAAAAATCTCACCATAGAACTCATACAAATGCCAACCTTGTGTTTTGTTGCAGGAATGACTCAACCACCAGTTGCGGCCTCTAAAAGAGTAAAAGTAAATGACGGTATTTTGTCATTATGTAATTATCAAATTTCCCTTTAAAAGATTATTTTTATTTTGAAAATATAATGGCTTGTGTGTCTCCATTTTACTGACGTTAATTAGACGAACGTTAAACGCCGGGCTCAGCCGGCACCGCACCCCGCGGTCTCCGCTCCGCTCC
>NW_010153508.1:0-689 GCF_000699245.1 Pterocles gutturalis | reverse complement strand
ACATAACTTTATTTTTCTTTTTCTTCAGACAAAAGACTAGAGTCTGTAGAGTATCTATCTGAGAGGTATAAACGAGTAACATGAGGTTTATTCACTGCAGGAAGCAGCAGGTAATTTTTAGCCTATTGCATCTGTTCCTCAAAGGTCCTTGTGTTCAGACAGGTGCTGCGGGGGTAAAGCTGCTTCTCGAACACTCCTGGGAAATTTGTGTCCTGAAGCTTGGAGCATGTCAGGCAGCGTTGGAACACGATTGTTCCAGGAAGGGGTGTTGGGGGACGGTTTTTGTGTCGCCTTTTCTGCCCCGTCAGTGGCACTTGGCATACTGAAGATGGCCTCAGCCTTCTCTGCCCCTTTTACGAGAAGGCTTTGTTCCAAACCCCTTGTGTTTCCACACATTCTGCTGCTTAGGATTTGAAGCAGTGTTAGTTTTCCTGTTTCTTTCCTTGTTTTACAGCTACACCTCCATTTTGCGATCATTAAAATATATCCGGAAAGCCACCAGGGAATGAGACAATTTTCCCGTTTGAATACAGATTTCCCCGCAGACTTTTTTGTAAAAGTAAACCCGGAGCATCCCCTAGTGCCGAGGCCGGGCAGCGCTGCCCCTCGCTTGCTCCCGGGAAGACCCCCCCGCACCCGGAGCCCGGAGGGGAGCACGGGAGGGGCCGCTCCCCCCCCACCCCGGGGGC
>NW_010153507.1:0-689 GCF_000699245.1 Pterocles gutturalis | reverse complement strand
TGAAGAGGAATTTACAAAGAGAGGGATTTTTAACCTTCAAAAATATTTGACCTCTAGTGACATAATTCCCATCACAGCATGAATGGAAACAGAAGCCTGGCTTGGGAGAATGGTTAACTCACCCCAAAACCTCATCTCACAGGAACATCGCTCGTACAACAAGGCCTCCATGGAACAACTTCACAATTTTCAAAGTCTGTTAAAAAGCATCCACGGAAGTGATTTAATATTCGATTTCAGTCAGCAGCTCACACTAAGCTTTAAGGACTAGCTTCAGGAACTTGAGAAGCAGCAACAACAGAATCATGATGACGATTAAAAACACCAACAACAGCCTAAGGAGGAACCAGCCCTGTGCCCACCCTGCTCACGCCCCACAACGTAAGTCTGACTGTCCAACCCGCTCACATCCTCCCTTTGTCACCCAGAGTCAAAAGCCAGCAGACAATTGGGGCTGTGGCTGCCAGCTGTCCTCCCTGGCAAACACACCCGCTGTTCTGTCCAGAGACGCTGCCGCTGCTCAACCTTGGGCTATATACTCCTTCCTGCCCTTGTTTTATGCTCTTTAAAAGATTCTAGTGCATGTAAAAGGCTTTTTCCCACAGGAAAGCAACAACACTTCCCTCACTGCAGCCATGGAAAGTAATTGCTGTACCTGCACTGGAATCACAGCTTTAATATCACAACAA
>NW_010153506.1:0-689 GCF_000699245.1 Pterocles gutturalis | reverse complement strand
ATAATGTTCAAGGAACTACTTGATCTTTTTCTTGTGCTCTTAGCTTGTAACCAAGGTGGGTTGTAAAAGCAGCAAAAATCATGATTCTTTTCAGAATTGATGAGACACAGATGCAACATAACTTTAGCTGCAAGAAACCCTACATCTATTTAACAGGAAAAGCCGCAGAAGTAAAAGTAAATGTAAACGTAGCTGCCAGTTTGGTAAAAGAGATTGCCTCTCCTTATGAGTTGTGCAACTAAATTAGCTTTCCCTTCAGTGTGTAAATGTTTGTTAAATATTTTGTGAGCAGTCAGAGCTCTACTGTGTTATATACTTTAGGTAGTAAGTGAACAAAAAGTGGTACTTGATTTTCACTGAAAAAGCGAGGGCCTATTATTTCCGTTAGGAGTTTCAGTACAAATACTGAACACAAGCTGTGTGAGCTGTTTTGGAGTAGGTGAAAGCAGTTACACTGTTTCCTGCAGCAGTACTTTTATGGTCTGTTCTGGTAAGGGTTGGAGAGGAAATGGTTCAGCCTTTGGTGAGCTGCATTAAAATTGCTTCAGGGAAATGTAAAGGTCAGTGTAGGCAAACTAGATTTTCTTATAGTAAAGAAGAATCTTCTCCTAGTGAAGACATTACAGTTTATTGCTAGCTGTGGGCTGTTGCTGTAACAGCATTTTTATAGCCTTGTGTGAGTCATGCTA
>NW_010153505.1:0-689 GCF_000699245.1 Pterocles gutturalis | reverse complement strand
CAAAGACACATTCTGCCTTTGAATCTACTGCAAAAATTTTGGGAGATAAAACTGACACGGGCAGCTGAGCTGTGGCTAAATGAGTGGAAACTGCTTTGAACACCAAATAGGTGTGACACAGCTGCAGATTTCAGAAGGCTCTTTCCTTTCGGGAAAAGACCTGTCTGGTAATTTTGTTGGTTATTAAAATAAAATAAAAAACCCAAGACAATTCAAACAAGAAGGGTGATGCCAACTGATCTGCAGATATACAGTAGTTCCCACTGAAGGAGCAGCTTCAGCTTGCACTCCTGTTTGCAGTTTTTTCACCTGATAACAAAATATGAGGCTATCGATGGAAGGGGAAAAGAACAGAGGCTGGGCCGGGGAGGGTGAAGAGCAATACTTGACAAATGTGAGTGAGAAGAAACGGGAGAAATCACATCAAGGTATCAGGGGCCACGCTGCAGGGAATAGGGAGAAGTGAAGAGCAAGGATTGGGAAACACACATCCTGAAATCAGAGCGTTAATATTTACTGCAAAGCTTAAGTGCCAATAAATAGCTGCAGTCCTGTTGCTGTGGTGGCATTACACAGCACTAAGCATTTTTCTCCGAAGGTCTGAATTTGCCAGGTGCTGAGCAACTTCCCAGGAACCGCTCATCAGCCCATGACTCTGAGACTAGCAAGGTACGGGGTGATTGCACAGG
>NW_010153504.1:0-689 GCF_000699245.1 Pterocles gutturalis | reverse complement strand
TTTTTTTCTGCTATGTTTCATTGTGTGTCTGTAGTCCCTGATCAAGCAATATTTTTAGAGGTATGAATAGCAATATACAGGAACACTACATACTTAAGAATTCACAAGTTACTACCTTAACACAGAGGCTTTGTAGTTGGAATTTCTTTATTGTTATTGATATCTTTGTTTTGCACAGAACCAATGGAACATTCCTTTGACAATGGAGATGGTCCCCCGATTCCTCCAGTGAAGTACTGCACCCCTGAATTTTATCATGATCATCAGCACTTGGTAAGTAGTTGACAGAGAAAATCTCCTTAAGTGGAGTAAGAAGTGAGGTGTTTGGATATATCAGCCGAATGAATGCTGTTTAAAACTGAGTTGAAAATGCATGCTTCATTGGGATGCAGATCAGCTCTGTGTTATTTGTGTAACTGAAAGATGTTACCAGTCATGTTCAATTTGATGTAGTTCTCATTTACAAATGTCAACAATTTCTGAGAAGTTCTGTAACTATACAAATCTCTGCCTCTGAAGAGCTTTGTGAAATGCCTTCTGTTCTGTTGCTCTGTGTAAGCTGTGAGTATTATTGCCTCATATTTATTTGTCTGCATCCTCATCTCCTGTGTGATGACACACCCTGCAAATGAGTAAGATAGCACAACTGTGTTTCAACTAGTAGTCACAGTCTTGGCTGTTTTAATTGA
>NW_010153503.1:0-689 GCF_000699245.1 Pterocles gutturalis | reverse complement strand
AAAAAAAAAAAAAGGCTACTTACCTTGCCAAAGCTTCCTTTCCCTAATACTTTGATGAAGTTGAACTCTTCGAGGCCTATTCGCTTGGTCTGGGCCTGTTTGACCTCCCCATTTTCACCATTCTCGCCAGGTTTGTTAAGCTGGTTGTCTGTTGATGTTGTAGCTGTTGCCCTGTGTTCCTCTCCCCGATTGTCAAATGATAACGCTTTCCTAATGTTGTTTTCCAGCTCTTTGATTTCTGTAGAAATGTGAGAAAATGTGTTAATTTTAAACAAATGTCAGAAAAACAGCCTTTGCTAGCCTATATTGGTTTAGGGAAGGGACATTCATCATCCCTGAATGCTGTGAAGAGCATTCTGTGGTTAGGAATACCTATTTAGCAAACCACTTCTCCACCTTACACTAATCAGCCAAAATCCTGCTTTAACTGGAAGGGTGGCCTTTTAAAATGAACCTAACAGAATGACATACCCAAAACCTGACAGATAAGTCAGAATAGTGGCCAAATAGTTGGTTTAGTGATTTTGGGTGTTCCTGTACCACAAAGAAGTACTTTGTTTTGAATACTGCTATCTTCCTGCAGCACTTACTCATCTTCCTGCTTCAGTATTTTAGAGTTGTATCTTCAAAAGTTCAAAGGTTAGTTGGGTGTCTCAGTCCTTGAAGTCACAGAATCACAGAATGTTAGA
>NW_010153502.1:0-689 GCF_000699245.1 Pterocles gutturalis | reverse complement strand
CAGACATGTAGCAATAGGAAGGCTATCCAAAGAAATAAAAATATCAACAGGTTTAACAAAAAGTCTGAGGCAACTACAAGAAGAGGTGAATAAGTGCCAATGCAGATCTCTTTGAAGTATTTAATTAAGCCACCAAGTCTGACTGAAGTTCTTTGCTAGTACAGCACAATGGTCCTGCTGACCTCAGTGATGAGAGCGTGTTGATTAAGAGTAACTCAAGATCAGAATATAACAGGGAATGTGCAAAACTCACCATTCTGCTTGGAAATATAGCACAAGTCATGTCACTTAGTACCAATTCAGCTACCTGTAATATAGTCTCCAAGAAGGAATTCATACCTGTGTCTGGGACACTGATAAATCTGTCTATGAAAATAGCTCATTTTAGCACTGCTTGATCTGCTTCAGCTATGCAGAAATCATCCCACCAAGGATCTAAGGGACAATAAATATCTCTAGGAACCAGAACACAGGCCTGGAAGCCACAGAAGTGCAGAAGTAGAGAGACTGCTGAACAGGAATCTTCTGCCTTGAGTCCCACAGGCATGTATTTTTAGGCAGGCACCCTAAGACAGAGTACTCTCCCAAGTGTTTTGCTATGGTTTGTAAATGTATTTATGTAGAAATACAACAGAAACCTCATCCTGTATGTGTTGCATTTGCGCATCAAATATTATTGGTTTGATAGG
>NW_010153501.1:0-689 GCF_000699245.1 Pterocles gutturalis | reverse complement strand
GCATCTCCTACGCTCATCCAGGTTGAATCAACAATGTTGTCTGTGTGCAATTTCCTGATGTTCCTTTCACCAATGTGTTAGGTTGTCAGGAATGTTTCCTGAAGAGAAAGCTCCAAATGGACACTTTAAATATCTGGACAGAACTGGATACAGTTTCCTACACAACCGGCATAGAGGTGGCTGCATGAGCCATCTGAAAAACTCTTACGTTCATTGTTCAGAACTACAGAAGTATTTTTCATGCATCAACCTGGGCTCCATTCTTCTGTTACTCCTGTTTTAATTTACATATCATTACAATTCTTCCTCAGAAATTAAAAAACCCCACATTATTCTGAGTACTGTGCTCCCATGTGATACATACCAGGTTTTTTTCTCTTCATCTGTCAATGATTTTATGGTTCATTCCCCTTCCTTCTGTATTAATATACTAGTAACATACTGGATGTTTGGGAAAGTCACGTCTGTAGGTTGTTATTCTACAGATAAGTGAGACAGAGTGGAAGAGGAAGGGGGAGAGAAAAAGACAGAAAGACAGGAAGGAAGGAAATAAAAATTGAGAGTGAGAAGGTTGGAGATGGAAGGAGGAAGGAAAATGGGCAGCTACCCTGTGGCTAGAGAAATCAATACATCTGACAGCACTGCAAAACAGAGCTGAGTGAATTGCAGATCAAAGCACAAATCAAGAG
>NW_010153500.1:0-688 GCF_000699245.1 Pterocles gutturalis | reverse complement strand
TAAAATGCTTTGAAAAGATTTAGTTAATAATAAGGCAGCTGCGCTAACAACTAATGATAATGGCAGAGTCATTAAAAAAAGATTCTATGATTCTATAATAATTCATATAGCCATAGAAATCATCATCACAATTTGAAAAATAGTTAAAGAAGAATTAACTGCATCATATTTGTTGTTTGGGAAGAAGCAAGAACATGGCCAAAACAAAAAATGTTGGGTAAAGCATGGAACTGACAAATATGTTATCAAAGTTATGAAAAGGAACATTTGACAGGAAAGAGATTTGTTGTGAGTCCTTTGGGAGGATGCTATTTTTTCCTCTTTTGGAAGTTGCATACTCAGGCCAGTTTGCTCTGTGATTCTTCCCAAAGAGCCAATGAAGGTTCTAGTGGTCTGGATTTTCTGGTTTTCTAAATGCAAGGAAGGGAGGGTGTTATTTGCTCGAGTTTCTTAGTTAAGGACTTAAAATTTTGTAAATGATAGATAGACATAGATGACGGGTATCTATATAGTGGAAAGCAAAGCACTAGCAGAAATCTAAAATAGCTTAATTTGTTAGTATTAACTAAGTTGATAAGGATACAATGTGATTTAATTGTAACTGTTCTTTAAGTATTATTGGATCGATACTAAGTATGTTTCTAGGATAGTTATGACTTTTCGTGGTTTAGTAAAGGTGGAAGAAAAT
>NW_010153499.1:0-688 GCF_000699245.1 Pterocles gutturalis | reverse complement strand
TGGAAACAAAGGGTTTTCAGCCTTTACAACATTTTGAATCTTCATTCCGTGTAATCCTTTCTTTTCTGCTGTTTGAAACCTTTGAAATAAGATACACATTTCCTCAACATTAATCTGAAAAATACTCTGGCAGAAGTTGCTTCATTGATTCATACAGCTTTTCATAATATAGCCTCAACAGCAGAGGTATAAATGAACTATATTAACATGAATATTATTTGATATAAAAATCTTTGGGCACTACTGTTGCAAGTGTTATACATTACTAGTCTGTCACTTGGATTTAGATTCAAGATCAGAAACAGAACAATCAAACACTCACTTGAAAAGACTTCAAGACGAAACTATGCAGCTGCCACAAGAAACACCGCCCATTCTGTTTATCATCCAACTCCATCCCCACAGCCCAAATGCATTATGAAATTAGGGATCCAGGCTGCAATAATGAATTAACCCTGTAGGCAGAAGTCTAACTGAAAAACATTGAACAGCAGATTATGCTTTGGGCTTTCTTGTCCATACTGAGTATCAGGATTTGTAAAGTGCAGCTTAAAGTTACGTTTTGTTTCTTATTACTGATAGCATAAAAACTACAATATAAGGCAAAGTCATAACATCATTAGCCCAGAACTCAAACATGAACATACTTTAAGCAAATAAATTCCACTTTCCCCCTCTTTCCTTCCTT
>NW_010153498.1:0-687 GCF_000699245.1 Pterocles gutturalis | reverse complement strand
GAAAACCTCTGTGTTATCTTTTTTATCTTTCTAGGCTGAGATATATAAACAAACCTTCCAGGGAGACAAGCAACTGCCTGATAGCCCTCTGGTGAATTTCACTGTAGGAAGGAATTGCAAGCCCTTCAAACAAATCTCTTCGTCAGACAAGGTGCTAATCTTAACAATCTATTGCTAAGGGCCGCAATAAAGAAGGCTGTCATCAATCCTACTTCAGTGTTGTAATATGGAGATGCTCTGCTAGCAAGGATGACACAGACACACTGTACACACAAAATTGCACTGCAGTCAGGCTTAGTAAACAACTCAGGAGCAAACCTGATATATTAAGTTAGCTGTGGGTTCTAAGTCTTTAAGTAAAAATTACAGTGAAATGTGAGACTTAATAACAAATTTCCTTTGTTTTGTGGTTTTTAATTGAGCTCTGGTAGTAGCTTTTTAATGCAATAATTCCAAATAAACCCTAATGGAAACATGTAATGCTGATTTTCTAACATAAACATTTTAAAACTGTTACACTTTTCTTCCAGTTGCACAGTCTCGAAAACAGGTAGCAGTAGGAAATCCTACTCAGGACTGACAAGACCAGGAAGACTGCAACAGCTTCCCTGAATGATGCAGAGCTCTAAAACTGAAAGAAAAACCAGAAAACTGTTGACATACCACACCACTTTGCATCTGTCCAAT
>NW_010153497.1:0-687 GCF_000699245.1 Pterocles gutturalis | reverse complement strand
ACTGTGTTGATATGGGCCAAGATTCTCAAAATAACTAGCAGACCTGGGGATCTCACTTGCATGCCTGACTTGAGATATTGCAAAAAAGGGGCCTGTATTTCAGACAGTTCTAGGTAATTGCCCCTCTAGTTTTGATCTTTTGATAGGAATACACTGTTTTATTGCTCTCAAACTATCTTCCTGCTCAAACTATTCTTTCCTTCAGTAGGAAAGAAGAAGGGAAAGAAGAAAGAAATCAGAAAGAAAGGTATCAGTTACTCTCACCTGCTTAATTGCCACAGTGAGCCAAATCCTTGCTGAAGCGGACAAATCTGGATTATTTCCTCAAAGCATAGCACCCTGGAGATCTATTTTACGGAGGTGCTTTCGAGACAAAGCACAGTGAACTAAAGCTGTTTATAAGTGAGGACACTGAAGACTTTAGAGGACATGCACGCTTGAGGGAAATGGATTTATTTGCCATATTTGCCTATCGAGCCCAGCACCTTGTCTTCAGTGCTAATAAGAGCTTTACTTTCTGTTTGATTTCAGAATACTGTTCTGGCTTTGTATCTTTTCATCTTTTGATTCATATTTTTTTATTGAACATTACTACTTCTCTTGCCTTATGACCTCAGCAAACTCTAACATAACACCGAGAGGGAGAGGTAAACCATATAGTCCCCCCCCCCCCAAAAAAAAAAAAAA
>NW_010153496.1:0-687 GCF_000699245.1 Pterocles gutturalis | reverse complement strand
CCAGAGCACAGTGTGTAACGGAACACTCACTTAGACAGGCAGGAATTCAGGGTCAGAATCACTGACTCAGCCTGTGCATTTCCCCAGATGCCAACTTTGTAGAATGTAAGTGTGTCCTAACCAGAGGACTTTGCTGGAAGAACACAACTCAGTGGAGGATGCAAATTATTTTGAACTATGCAAAGTATAAAGCCCAGTGAATCCTAAAGCACGCTGCCATTGTCTGACCCAGTAGGAGTCAGACAGAAGAAAAGCAAGCTCTGCAGCTATACTACATGGCAGCTCCCCAGACCTGGCACAGAACCGGGAGCCACTCTGCTCACTGACCTAAGTTTATGTACCCAGGTTGTTACTATCACTTACCATCAGCTGTAGTCAATGGTGTTGTTTCCAGGTGACAAGAAGCCAGGACCCTGAAGCTGCTCTGCTTCAAGCCCATATATTCTGGAGACAACTCACAATGCCTGAACTGGGAGCATTGTGCCACTTCGTTCTACACGGAGGGTTAAAAAGGAACGTCAGTTCATGCTGCAGCTGCGGCTCATTTGTTCTACATTTTCTGTAGAGTCTCAGCATGTCTCTAGGGCTTCTGTTTGAAAAATAGACATCCAAGATATGTCTGTCATGTTTGCTTTGCTTAGAACTGTTCAAAGGGGCATTCCTTTAGAAGTTCATGGAAGTATTTCC
>NW_010153495.1:0-687 GCF_000699245.1 Pterocles gutturalis | reverse complement strand
ACATTTTTTGCTAATGTAGGTTGTGCACCCACGTGCCATGAAGACTTTGCAAAGTTGAGAGCTCATCGTGTGTTTGTGGAGAGGCACATGCCATGGGGCATTTTTCCTGAGCACTTATTAGACTTCTGTTGCTTGCCATTTCCTGTTTAGAATTACAAAAGATTGTAACTAAAATGAAAGCATAAGCTTTTTGTTAATAATTAAGGCTAATGATTAAATAGTGATTAGAAAATTGAGCCAATCTTGTATCATCATTTTCTCTACAGCTTGTGAGAACAGGGTGGGGTTTAGACAGAATTGCATTTGGATGCGTGTATGCTTTGCATATTGCTCCTTTCTGGAGTAGCAAGATGTGGAATTGAAAGGGAAATTTGGAGGCTATAAATAGAGAGAGGAAATACATTCTATACATTCTCTATGGACTCAGATTAATCTGATTATATGTATATACAGTAAAATCAGAAACACCTGCAATAAAGTCATATGCGTTTTCAATAAAACCACCTCTTCTTTTCTTGTCTTCTCCCTGCTGACCCCTGTCTTCTCTACCCCTCTTAGACTGGAACAACTACTGTGTTTCAAAAGTTGTTTCCACAAAGACATCTCCAAGAACTCGGGAATTTTGAAACTATTTTATTCCTTTTAATAGGAAGGGTTCTTTTTCTGTTTGTTTGTTTGTTTGTTTTT
>NW_010153494.1:0-687 GCF_000699245.1 Pterocles gutturalis | reverse complement strand
TACACAAGCACATCCATGTATTCTATACAGACCATGCCCTGGCAAGGCAATCTTCTCCCCCCTCTGTCCTATCAAGGTGCCTTACATTTGATATCATGAAATCACAAGACACCACTGCCTCTAGAGCTGACAAGAGAGCAGTCTTCACAGTCCATTTAACCTTTCCATTCAAACGGCAAATTGATTTCTTTGTGATACAGACATCTGTCCCAGTGGGGACTAAACCAACACTCACCAAATTATTCTTCCCAAATTACAGAGGAGTCATCAGATGGTAAAGACTTCTCCCAGTGACTCAAGCTTTGAGTCACTGATGGAAAGATGAAAGCCCTCCCACTTCATGAGACAAAAATGAGAAAAAATCATCCCCTTGTGAAGAGCAGAGCACACCATCTCTCTGCTGGTTCCCAGGGCACAGAGAACATCTGTGAAGTGGCAGGGAGCTGAAGCGCTGCTCAGGCACACATCACTCCTGAGGTTACTCCCAGCATCTCAAAGATCTGGGACCATCAGGGTGTTAAAGTCACAAAGGAGATTCACTCTGGCTTGCAGAGCTCAGCACAAAGCAGAATTTTATCCTTGCTGCACATAGAGGGTGAAAACCAAAGCAAGATTTTTCTCCTGGTGTTTTGGGGGGGTGTGTTTTGTTTTGGGGGTTTTTGGGGGGGGCATTTTTTGTGGCAGGGG
>NW_010153493.1:0-686 GCF_000699245.1 Pterocles gutturalis | reverse complement strand
CTCATCAACCAATGCCCCCAAGTCCTTCTGCTCAGGGCTGCTCACAGTCCGTTCTCCTCCCAGACTGTATTTGTGCTTGTGCTTAATAACCGCTACTTGTAGTAAATTTCCTCTGTGCGCTAGCAAGAATTTTTACTGTGCCAAAGTAAAACAGGATGGCAAGATGGCATTTCAGTGCAGGATGTGTTAACTGGACGGTCACCTCTCTGGGTATTCACACCCCATCTTGTGACCTACAGTGGAAGTGCAGGAGCTGCCAAAGCACTTCTCGGGTGTACCTGGCAGACACCTGACAAAAGTTTCCCACCCTAACACGGGCTGTAGCTTCTGTATTCCTCAGAAAAGAGTCAAGCTACACTGGAAATAAAGATTAAAAAGTAATTTAGCAGACAGATAATATATGTGACAAAGTTTTTCCTGCATTTGGGTTCACTCTTGTAGCTGCTGAGGCATCAGGATTTAGTTTGTTCAACATGCAACTGCCTTATCCAGCCAGGTGTGGAGCCACACAGTTCACAAGAGACTGTCAACAGGGAGCCAGAGGTTTCTGTCACCCAACTGCAAAGGCCAGCAGCTTGTCAACAGGAATCACTTCTAAGGGCAGCTGGTAGAAAAGAGACTCTTCTGCTTCCCAGCAAGGAGCAGCACAAACTCACTAGTTTGAGAGCTCAATGGGATTGCAGGGC
>NW_010153492.1:0-686 GCF_000699245.1 Pterocles gutturalis | reverse complement strand
TTTTTTCTTTTTTTATTTTTTTTTAATTAGAAAGATATATCATTTAAGTTGTATTTTCTCCTGGAATCAGCTATGAAAAATATATGTTAGAAAAGCACACAAGGACTATATAGATTTGCAAATGAATTTTTACAGGAGTTGTACTTTTCAGAGCTCAAATCCTCTTCTCCTACATTTGCATGCACATAGAGCAACATGACTTCTTTCAGGACATCTGAACACCTTGATAGAAAAAATGTACCGTATTAAGAAGTGATTCACTGCTTCACAGTGTGCCTTAGGGTTTATGCTTCATTTAAATGCAAGTGCTATAGAGAAAGCCAGTTTCTCCAGGACAGACTGAGAGGGGTATGTTCACTGGCTTTTTGATAACTGCAGTTGCACTTTTAGTGATCCTGTGATACGTCTGACCAAAAAACACCTTCCGCTGGAAAAAAAGGGCTTGGATACAAGCCATTTGAACTGACGTTTGATATTATATCTACAAACGAGAAAAACACATTTACAAAATAATTAAGAACTGTCAGATTTAAACCAAAGTGCAAGTACTTTCAAAGGGACACTAAATTATGAAAGCATATGTGATCAACTCTCCTATGGCTCATAGCAACAATTTAAAAATGTGGCTGAAATACAGCATATGCAGCCTAGTCAATCAAACATAAATCAGAAAAATTTACTGTGCA
>NW_010153491.1:0-686 GCF_000699245.1 Pterocles gutturalis | reverse complement strand
AAAAAAAAATTAGCAGATTTATCCTAGGAACAAACAAGTTTGAGGTTCATTTTTTTCAAGTCCTCAACAGCAACAGGATGCACCTAGACCTTGTATTTGATGTGTGCTTATTTGTTTATGGATTTTTAGATGTTAAGGCAAAATAGTGTCTGATCGTCTCAGCTGACAACCTACATGATGGGGGATGGCATAGTGTCACTCCCACGGACTCTCCTGACAAGAGAAGCCAGAGACAGCCCATGTTTCAAACCCCTTTCCTTCCCTTTCCCCCACACTTGCAACAGCAGAGTTCTGTACAAGAACACATGCCTAGCAGAGCAGGGATGACCTGAGAGGCCTCACTACCACTGTGAAAGCTGTCAGGCATATGTATCATTCTAGCGACAGCACATGGCAAAACTTCAGGTGCCGTCTCAGCATTCCCGCAAACTTTAGGATGACCACACAGCAGAGGGGGAAGCAAACAAAACCTTCAATGCTGTCACTGCACCAGTGCACCAACCTTTCACTTGCTGCTCGGGTCCCCTTGTATGGCTTGCTACTCCGGGCATGCTGACATTGTTCCTGTGGATGTACTTGAGGAATACCTCGGCGTTCCTTCGTGCCAGCGTACAGGCCTAAGAAAAACCAAGAAGAATCAGCAAAGATGAGCAAAGAAAGCAAAGGGGACCCAAGGGAGTTGTCTG
>NW_010153490.1:0-686 GCF_000699245.1 Pterocles gutturalis | reverse complement strand
TGAAATCATTGCTGATTTTGATGAGGTAATTAAGCTTCTGGCAAAAATGGGCTGCATCACAGATTTACTGCAAAATGTTTCAGTAGATCTGTGAGAATTGTTGGGGGGCAAGGCTGTTACGCTGAACTAATATTCTGAGCCTTGCAATCTTGAAACATATATTCCCATCTGATGGGGTTTTTCAGTGACATCATCACATGCATTAGTAGTATTGTCTGAAAGTCCTGAATTTCAAGGACTTCAGTACTGTATTTCAGTACTTCAGCGCTTTATTTCTGCTATGAGCAGGTAGGGCAAAACTCAGTGCTTTCTCATCTAACCTTCATGTGATTGATGGTATTCCTAAAGATGTTTAATGCTTATTGTAGAGTGTCAGATTCCTGGTTAGATCCCACACTGAAATATGGGGTTGAAGTCTCAAGTTTCTATTTTCCTTCCCTTCAAACAGCTCTTGTTAAAACCTAAATTTAGTGGTGTTGAAAAAATAAAAACCATTGGAAGCACTTACATGGCAGCAGCTGGTCTCAGTGTTACGCCAGGCCAAGAGAACAACCAGGTACATTGTCTCTGAACTCTGCCTTCGGTATGCTCTGTGTACATAGGTGCGTTTCAAAGTGACAGCATGTAATGTGATAGGAAAGGGAAAGTAAATCACCAAGAGTGACTTTCTGAAATGTGGAAAAAAA
>NW_010153489.1:0-686 GCF_000699245.1 Pterocles gutturalis | reverse complement strand
AACTGGGAGCAAAGAGCCCTGGAAATAGAACATGGCATCAGTGCATCATCCTATTAAGAGTGCACATGAGGTTTTATGGCAAAAAGTCAGATTTCTTTAGTGTCTCCTTGATGCAAGATGATGCAAAGGGCAAAAGTAACTTATCTGCAAACTGCTTTGCCTCAACCAAGGGCAATTGCTGTGAGTGTGCTGAGCAGCCAGAGACTGAGTTATCACATACACTACGTATATGTGTGAATGTATTTTAATATATAGTGGTGGTTTCAGTGACAAAATCAGTGTCTAAATCACAGCATCTCATGACTTGCTTCCTCGCTGTTCCACTTCGCTACCAGGAGGCAGCCTGATTTCCAGCTGATTTCTCTCCAAACTCCCCTGTTTGCATATGTGGGTGGGTGGACTATATGCCCTTGTTTAGTTTCTTTTCTCTTCACTGCACTGAGGAGGACACAGGGAAATGGAAAGCCAGCAGATGCACACCAATGTGAACAGGAAGAGAGTGCCTGTGGTATGTGAGCCATTAGGAATCAGTACTGAAAAAGCTTTTAGGATGCCAATCTCAAATGGCTTGGGCCAAACCATTTTCCCGAGGTGAGCAACTGTGGTGCCAGCAAGATCCACAGTGGAGCAGAGGATCGTGGTGTACAAGGTTTCTTAAACTGGGGAAACCTCAGGGGAGCAGAGAG
>NW_010153488.1:0-685 GCF_000699245.1 Pterocles gutturalis | reverse complement strand
ATATATCCACTTTGCTCCTAACGTGTTGAAATACGGATCTGGAAAAGTTCATCACACCAGGTACATGTAAACAGCTAATTTCATAAATCAGCTAATAACAATACCTTATGTTCATACAGCACGTCACATTGTAATGCACAAACATTAACTAATTAATGCCTTAATACTCCTCTGAGGTCAATCCTTTTAAACATAAACATTAGCGAGGTAATTACATGTTAACAGTGACTGGATTTCTAAGAGTTATCCTTAGCAAACAGCAGAAAATGTAGTTTTTGAACCTCCATTCTGTAATCTATGTTTCCTGTTAGCTAATATTTTGCCATCAGTTATTTAAATGCTAGGTGACTAATTGTCACCCAGATAACCTGAGAAGAATAGGAAATGAGACTTCTGATGAGCAAACTCCCTTTTACTTCAATCCTAGTGTATTCTCTGTGTGACGTGGTCATCAGCAAAATTTATCAGCACTGTCCAACATCCTAAGGATAGACTTGGCACTGTCAAATCGCAATGCTTCTCCTTTGCTTGTCAGCATGCAATGGCTTGTAATTTTGTGGCTGATGTTATTTACAGTGCAAGCAAAGAAGCCCTTATGACTGAGAAATGTTAATTCATTTCTATTATTTTTCCAGAAGTACTTTCTGTCCTAAACTCTAACTCCCTTGGCTAGCACAGCATGCAG
>NW_010153487.1:0-685 GCF_000699245.1 Pterocles gutturalis | reverse complement strand
TTTGGCAAGATGTGACACTTCACCTTTCTCTGAAGATGGTAAGATCTGTGACCATCTTTTTTTGGCAGAAGAGTTCTGCCCCTCCACGTTCTTCAGCGGTCATTGAAGAACAGCTATTCAAAAGAAACCCGAGTTTACTCTGGAATTTCACTTGCTCTCTTTTGACCTGCGTTGACTGCAGCTACCCAAGCTGAGATCATGGATAGGGACAGGAGATGGCTGAGCTCCATCCTTTATGACCTTGGAAGTTGGCAGACTGAAGGTCTAGCGTGGTTGCAGTATATGAAAATGAGCAGTGGGTTTTCCATCCCAGAAGAACCATTTTGTTCAGATCCATTTGAAGCTTCCTCTCTGGCTCCATTTTTAACTCTCTGCAAAGCTATATAGCAATGGAGCCCCTAAGGCATATGCTTCAGGTCATTGTTGAGAGAACCTCCTTCAACACAGGTTGTTCAGTCATTTGGCTAGCTAAGCATCAGTGAGAGGGCAGGAGAGAAATGCTTTGGGCTACTGCTGCTGTCTGGGTGATTAGGAGAATGGGTGTGATTGTGTCCATGGGTACTATCTGAATGGCTTCAGGTGGCCTTTGATAACCAGTTTAGACCTTTTCATATCTTGCCAAATTTCTCAGCAGCAGCTGCTCCTTGATCAGCAACTTGTGATCACTAATCTGCTGATAGATTTG
>NW_010153486.1:0-685 GCF_000699245.1 Pterocles gutturalis | reverse complement strand
AAAGTTTTTGAAAAGCTACTATGCATCATTAAATTTCATTATAATGTTTAGACATATAAAAATTACATGATAAATGGGGGATTGTTCATGAGAAAGTAAAGCCTTGATATATTCAGAAGCCTAAAATGTTGCAAATCACTAATGAGCCTTCCTTTACACAGTGAAGCCCAATTACTTGCAATCCCTTGTATTATTTTTCCTTTAAGCTACTACATACATGCACAAAAAACTTGTGTGCTCTTCGTATGTGCACAAAAGTTTACAGCTGCATCTCTGAAGCCTTCATTTGGTCTGAAAATACAGAGACTGAACCCTGTGCCTTTCATCTGCATTTGGAACTTGGAAAGTTTAACTCCACTCTGCTTATTAACACATTTAGTCTTTGAGTGTAGTTCTGTATCATAAAACTGACAGAAATAATATTTAAATTACAGAGTAAGTTACAAATCTCCTTTTCCTTCATTAACGAGTCGGTCTGGAAATTCAATGCTGTAATTCACCTTATAGCACAGTAACTTTCCAGAGTTTTGGCTTAAGAGTGGAGGTCCTGCAAAGATTTACTTATGTACCTGAGCTTTACTTGCTGACACAGACTTGAACAAGACTGTTGGGACCCCACTGCTCCTTGTAATTGAGGTGTGAATCACATAAAATAAGTTTCCTTCCTAGAAATGCCCCTTGCCTT
>NW_010153485.1:0-685 GCF_000699245.1 Pterocles gutturalis | reverse complement strand
TGATTCAGTCATTGGTTCTGTTGTTGTTTGGTAGGGTTTTTAACCTTTTCTAATAGAAGAGACCTTTTACATCTCTTCCCTTTTAAGCTTATGTAGATTTTGTACATGCATTGCAAGATGGGAAAGTCTGTGGGTGAGAAACAAACAACTTAATCTATCTTCATGTCCTTGGAATTTGTGAGAAGAACAGATCTTAGGGCTTAATTCTAAAAGATTGAACATCAAGTGTTAATTTTGATATTGCAAGCTTGGAAATTCTACATCTATGCAAGCAAGTTTTGCAACTGTAAAGCAAAACAGCTATGTCTGATATTATATTGATCCTTTACAATGCATTTGTAAATGCTGTGGGTTTTGCAAATGTAAAGTAGCACTCAGAATGAAAAGATGTGGCTTTAAATAATACTGTAGAATGACATATATGGGAGTCTTAGAAGAGATGTGCAGCTGCAGCTTCTGTCAGCAGAAGTTGCTGATAATAAATGAGAAGAATGTGAATGATTGATTTGCCTTACAAGAGGGACTGTTGTAGGTAGGCAGGGTGCTTTGCAAAATCATAGACCCTGGATCTGTAATAGATCAGAGGCAGGTCACAATAGCAGGTAATGAGCTGTAGAACCACTGATCTTAACTGTCAAATGCTTAGTAGATAATGGAGGAACAGAGAGAGCACTTTAATCTTTGG
>NW_010153484.1:0-685 GCF_000699245.1 Pterocles gutturalis | reverse complement strand
AAAAAAAAAATTTCAAAAATTACTCTATGCTTTTATTTTGTAAGGTCTCTTGAGCAGGGCACTTATCTTGCTGCTTGTTCTGACTTTCAGTTCCCTTTGTTTCCTTGCCAGTTTGGCTTGAATCTTGTGTCTCTACTGATTTGCCTGCCTGAGTTGCACTTAGAGGTATGTTTTGGCCCTCTGGAGGTTGTTGTTGTTGACAGCAGTGAGTTCTGCCTATTATAAGCAGCTCATACCTGCCACTGAGCTTTACCAGCTGCACCTGTCTCCCAGACAGGGCCCCCATAAGCTCCTAGAGCCAGGACATGTAAGGAGGCAGACAGTGGTGGCCAGAAATGGAGAGAAAATGGCTTCATTGCTCTCACTATGAACACCAGAGTGAAGGGAGCAGATTGTTTTGATTATTTCTGTTTTCAGTCTGGTCTATCTCCCACTAAGAGATAAATATCCAACAGTTGAGAGATCCTATTGTGGAGTTACTTACAACCCTTACACCAAACTTCTTCCGTACCTCAAGAGGTACTACTGCACCTACAGCTCTGCACCAGTAGTCACCCTAAATATGATCCATCATTGCTACCTGAGATATTTATCCATTTGTGCACCTGATGTGCAAAATCCATTTTGAACACAATTGCAACACAAGGAGAGGTAAGGAAAAAAAGGTAACTTGGATGCAATCCTA
>NW_010153483.1:0-685 GCF_000699245.1 Pterocles gutturalis | reverse complement strand
AAAAAAAAAAGAAAAAAATTACTGTTTTTTTCTAAACTTTTTTAGAGTTGAACTTGGTAAATACTGTAGATTTTTTTTCCCCCACCTCTGTAATTAATGCACTCTACTGTTCATAATGCTGTAACTTGTAGAAATGTTGTATATTTATTTTCTGCTTATTTAAGTTCCTGTAAAGGTTTTGTTTCCCCCTCCTCTCCTCCCTGTCCCCGCAGTCAGCGACGGATCACCTCCCGAAGCGCTGCCTCTCCTGGCGGTGCAGCCAGCACGGTTTGGATCATGAGATTTATTTTATTTCTTTTTTTTCTCAAAGTGCCTAAGTCCCGCTTCCCCGCAGTGATTTAGGCACGTCAAAGACTTCAGCATTACTGAAACGCGGTGGGAATTTGGCTTCTACATCCCTGGGATTTTTGCCCCCCCCACCTTTTTACAGCCACGTTTTCCTCCGTCTCGGCCACTTTCCCCGGAGCAGCTTTACCCGCGGCGCAGCGCCGGCGCCCAGGGACGTGCTGACGAATCACTAACTGGTTTCACAGGACCCAGCGTATGTAGCATTTTTACTGCAATTTCCCTGGCTTCCTTGTGGTTTGCACTGATGAATTTTGGACAGGGTAATTGCCACTTTACTTGTGCAATACTGCTGTAAATAATTGCAGATCTTTTTTTGGTTGGTTTTTTTTTTGTTTGT
>NW_010153482.1:0-685 GCF_000699245.1 Pterocles gutturalis | reverse complement strand
TGCTGGCTCTGGGAAGCACATTGCAAAGTTATGCTGACTTTACATGTTTGCCATTTTCAGGTCTCTCTTTCTCCTTTGTTAGGAGAGGTACTTGCTGAGCCTGAGTGAAGGGTAAGAAAGTTCTAACCAGATTATTTACTGTAATGTTACCATAGCTACTTGGTTTTGGCAGTGTGAACTTCCACAAGTATATTATGGACTTCATAACTATATTTTTCCTGCTAAACGTTTCCATGTTCAACTCTTAAACACTCTTCTGGTAATTTTTTGGATTCTGCTCTTTTGGAGTAATTCAAGTAATCTATTTTTTTCAGAGATGTGTCTTGACAGAGTTTTACACAATATAATAATGCTCTTTATTTTAATATCCCCTCCCTCGAATTTTGTTTATCATTTTCTAGATTTGTGTGATTTGTGGTCTTTCACTTTCTCTTTGATTGTATACATATATTGTTTCACATTGTTCTTTTTATTGTTCTCTCAGGCTGTTACCAAAATGTTTCTTATATAACAGTTAACAAAGATCTATACAATGCAAAGCAGGTAAACAACCACAAGTAAAAGCATGTTAAGATACCAATCCAAGATTTTGAAAAGATAGATTTCATTAACTCTTGGTTATATACTTTTTATATGACCTTATTTGGACACCTCCTTTACTAAGATTGTCCTGACATCTTCACAC
>NW_010153481.1:0-685 GCF_000699245.1 Pterocles gutturalis | reverse complement strand
AGTGCTGGGGTGGGCCGCAGCGGCACCTTCATTGCCCTGGACCGGCTGCTGCAGCAGATGAAGCAGGAGAAGGTGGTGGACACATTTGGTGTCGTTTATGCCTTGCGGATGAACCGTTACCAGATGATTCAGACGCTGGTAAGATCTCTGCTCCCTCTTCCCCCACGCCTCTTGCTCCATGGTGTAAAAGCTAGCCAGTCTGGCAGACAGATGAGCTGGCCAGCCAGCCCCAGCACCCCCAGGCTGGTCCCCAGCCTCACACTGTGCCACAGTGCCGCTCAAAGCAGCAGCTCAGCTGGAGTGGAAACTACTCTTCTGTGGGGGTCTCCAGCAGCTTCATGCACTGCCAGACCCATAGCAACTACATGCATGGTCTCAGCACCCTCTCAGGTGGCTCAGCAACACCCCAGAGCACCTAGGCACAGGATCAGGCCCTTTGCAGGCAGCTCTTAACCCACACCACGTTGCTGGCCAGTGATGCTCCACAGGCAATCTAATGTTTCTAGTACTCGAGGCTGGGACAAAGTGTCAGTACTACTCTTCAGAACAGACAGACCCAGTGGAGGAATCCAGGGGCTCTGAGACTGAAGTAGCCAGGGTCTTTTGGGCATGAATTATTATTATTATATTATTATTATGAATTATATGAATTGGGCATGAGATGGATTGGGAACTGGCTGGAGAA
>NW_010153480.1:0-684 GCF_000699245.1 Pterocles gutturalis | reverse complement strand
GCAAGTAATATGCCAGTATGTGTATTGGCAATGAGGTATTCAGGGCACCCTTGGAGTCCAAGCTGATTAAAGCAACTGTCAGGTTGAACTTTGAAGGACCGTTGTAAGTCAACAGAAACTTCCACCATCACTGGAAGAAGCAGTCATCCTCCTTTTCATCCCTGGCTCTTCATTCCCCTCCCATGCTGCCCTTTGCTTTAGCAGCACAAATGTTTGAGTGGCTACGCAGAGATCTGGCTTGGGAAGCTGATCTGGCTGACCACTAGCCTAAATAGAAGTGCTTGCTTTTTGGTGGATCAGCTCCCTGCAGGTGGAGGAGGTGCCACATAGACACCTGAACCAACAGAAAGATGCAGGCATGGAAGGAAGCAGCCAGTGGTTTAGGCATAATGGCACAGCATCTTTCATTGGCAGTGCCAGTGGAGGCCAGTTTAAATATTGATAGTACTATTTTAATAGTAGCATTTGTGAGGCTCTGGGTCTTGTTCTGCTGTATGACATAATGTTGAAACGGAATAGCCTTTGCTTTCTCAAAGCATGAATTCTTGGTGTTTTTCAATTAGCTGTTTCTGGGCATGTACCCAGATGAACACTTCGTGGAGAAGCCAGTGAAAGAGGCTATGGCAAAATTCCACAAGAATCTGGATGAGATTGTCAATGCCATCACCAACCGCAACAAGAACA
>NW_010153479.1:0-684 GCF_000699245.1 Pterocles gutturalis | reverse complement strand
GGAATTAGTGCAAGCAATTAAAGAGGAAATTCTCAGTGAGTGCTTAGTCCAAAAACCTCACTACAGAATCAAAACTGATAGCTGTGTATTTTGTACACCACCACACATGACTTCCCAATTAATTCACTCAGTCTTTTCAAACAAAGTGACAAAGAATAACACTCACTGAACTTTGAATGAGTTTGGTTTTTGGACAAGAATCAGTATTCAAAAGTATTCAGAAATACTTAAGACAGAAGAACAGAAGGATTGGAGACAATCTTTCAGATTCTGGGGACATAGTTTTGGACTTGACACAAAACAGCAAGTGGAATTGTGCAGTAAGAATTTAAGGACTACATCAAAAGAGTTTGGAAGCTGAAATCCAGCCAATTCTGGCCTTTCTTACTGGAATTCCACCTCCCCCATTGAATGACTGTCTCTGCCTGGCAGTACTATGTGTTTGAAAAGGTAACACCTCGGGTTCAAATTCCTCCTCAGATGTTAAAATTCCAAGGTGACACAATCTCAGCTCAAGCCTCTGCTGTATGTCAAGAGGTGCCTATGCCAAGCATGCCTCTCAGAATAAGAGGAGAGAGGGAGGAAAGGATCCCGTGAAATATTTGAAAAATGCAGTTCAAGATTTTGTTTGCCTAGACCGATTTTATGTTTTAATTGCAAGACTTTAAAGCTCTTAAAACTCCA
>NW_010153478.1:0-684 GCF_000699245.1 Pterocles gutturalis | reverse complement strand
TTTTTTTTAAAAGGGGAAAAGCCTGAATTACATATACTATCACAAAACTGCTGGTCTATCTCACTCTTTACTTCTCTCAAGAGCAATGTCCCAGTCGTCTGACACATACAAAAATAAATTGATTAACATATTGTTCTATGTTCCCTCATTAAATGTGTATCATTGCATGTGTAGCATGTGTAGCTGAACACTAACTTGTGCTCCATAGTGGGCTCAAGTCTGCAAAGGTAGGCAGGAGCAAATTAGGGTTTAGAAAGAATGAGACAGAAAATTTTATATTTACATGAAATGATAAGTGGACAGAAAAAGAGCATGGAGGACAGTAAAACAGGCGATTATCTTTCCTGAAGCACAGTCAGACATGCAAAGGGATTCAAACTCCTATCTCCTTCTAGAAGTATGTAAATCCATTCTTTGTTTTCACAGCTATCCTTAAAAGAGTTCTTTGTGTGAGAAGCATCATATATTTTCCTTAGCAGTCACAGAGTTTTCAAAATACCATTCAAAGGCCTTGAAAAGCTATTAGAAAAATGTTATCTTCCTTAATAGACCCAAGAAGGCTGATTTTAGAGGTGTTCTCTAAGCTAACACAGGCAATGATTAGAGGTAGCCAAGCTAGTCGTAAAAGGAAGACTTTAGAACAGTGGTTGCATTCTTGCTGTGGCAATCCGCACTCAGCACAAG
>NW_010153477.1:0-684 GCF_000699245.1 Pterocles gutturalis | reverse complement strand
ACATCTTTCTAAGGGATGTAGCAGCTCTTCAGAGATCACCCACCTTGACTGGAAGATATGACCTATACTAAGCAAAGGTATTAGACAACATGCTTTAATGAATCAATCTAAGATCTAAAGCTATGCATTCGTGCCTAAGCAGTTGCTCAGTCCAATGCAGGTATCTTTCTAGATATTTGCATGGCATAAGATTATTGGTATCTTTCAAAGGATATATTATTTTGCTATTATGTCATACTGTGACTCAATTTAGGGATTTTTAACATCCCTTTTGTGGTCCTTCAAATCCTTCTGGTCCTTGGGCAACACTCTGCTCGCATTCTGACACAGTCAGACAGGATTCTGAGAGTAAATATCTGATGTTTGACTTCTTCTCTCATTTCTCTTCACTCACAAACTGAATAATTTCGCTATCGGGATCATAAAATGCAGATCTCCCAATACCAGGCAAAAAGAGTACCTGTCTTGCTCTTCTTCCACATGAAGTTTAAATTAAATGAGAGCCTTGTTTTACGCTAGGCTCACCTATTATTTTTTTATTCACTCATGTTTATTTTTGAAACATACTAGTCTTCTCTAAATCTCTTATTCGTTACCTTTTGAGATGATACATTAGCAGTATACTGTATTTCCAGATACAGCAGAAGATGGTTTATTTGCTGAACTATAGTGTTTCCCTGACTT
>NW_010153476.1:0-684 GCF_000699245.1 Pterocles gutturalis | reverse complement strand
CGGTCCGGTGCGTCCCCACAGACGGGCGCGCTGGGTGTCGGGGATGGCGTCTAAACCGTGCCCCCGCCGCACAGGGAATGAATGTATCCGCAGCCGTGACAGCGCAACACACCCGCCACTCGTGACCCGGGCAGGTCTGGAGAGGTCTGTTTGCGATTTCCGAACACTGTAGTTATGTTACAGGTAGTAGCTACAAAAGATAGATGTAGATTGAAATAGCATTTTGTTTTTCTGAGCGAAAGTCAAGAAATAACAGCAGTTGTGGGTGGTTCGGGAGGAGGGAAAGCACAAGGAAACAAATTGCATAAACCACCAGGAAACAGATTTGAGGACACCGTATGAAATAATATCAATAGATGTTGTTATGTGGCTGGCTTGTACACTTAAAACGATTTTTTAAATACTCGAAATTTGAATTCATGTTCTTGGAAGCACTGCACATGTACAGCAACGTTAGGATAGGCACGCGACTTGCTCCACGTGTATGTATTTTTGCTACGTTACTCATGTTGCTCCTTACTTGTGCCTCTTAATTTTTTAAAATGCATCAAGTACTTCAAATTACATTGCGATTTTACATTGGAAGGACAACATAGTTAATTTCCTAATGTAATTATTTGTAATTCCCTATTCTGCTTTTGAACATGTGTTATGTGTGTGGTTTTGTGTGTGGGGTTTTGTCTG
>NW_010153475.1:0-683 GCF_000699245.1 Pterocles gutturalis | reverse complement strand
AATTTAATGAAATGTTACTCAGTGATAGAATTGCCTGCTGGTATAAATAGGAAAAAGTTATGGAGGCAGTTTGAAACCTCATTAAAAATTAAAATCTGATAATATCTACAAAATAATTTTGACTTCTTTTTAGGTAAGATCTGCATACTAGTTTAGAAAAGGCAGGAGTCTTGGCCTTTTAAGGGGAACAGATCTATGGAAGAGCTAAAGGTGCCTTCATCTAGAACTGCAACTTATTATTTACCTCTTCCTTCATTATATTTCTCCTGGGAATATTATGAATGAAGAACAAATTTAAGATGCTCTAAAAATATTCTGCGGCAATTAGGAAGCAATATATGTTGCTGCTATAAAAATGCCAAAGATAAGGGTTTTACACTGTGTTATCGTAACTCCTGCCCTCTATAGCTTTCTACAAGGAGGAAAAGGGAAAAAAGTCTGCAGTTTTTAATTAAAAATGTGTTTAACAGATAAGATAAAAAGTATTAAATATTTATGCCCTAGGTACATCAGGATTGTTTTCCTTTTTGGGTTGCTGCAAAGAAAACTTATACTTGATAATTATTCTTGAAGTAAGACCTTAGTGCCATGCAGATGGTGGCAGTCTCTACAAAAGAACTTTCAGAGCTTCCAGTTGTTTTCTGAGTGACCCCACACCATGTTAAACAGAACAGGAGTCTTTA
>NW_010153474.1:0-683 GCF_000699245.1 Pterocles gutturalis | reverse complement strand
AAGTGATAGAACAAAAATTCTGCTAGGGTTATATAAGATTCATTTAAAAAAAAGAGTGAGAAAGAGACCCTGGACTTGACCCTGGACTTAAGAGAACCAGAATACCATAAAGAGAACCT
The DNA here is from genome assembly GCF_000699245.1 of Pterocles gutturalis. Classification (NCBI taxonomy): domain Eukaryota; kingdom Metazoa; phylum Chordata; class Aves; order Pterocliformes; family Pteroclidae; genus Pterocles; species Pterocles gutturalis. The sequence goes on along the minus strand of NW_010153474.1, from coordinate 564 downwards.
ACCTGCAGGAGTAGAACATGAGAATAATTTTTCAATTGCCTTAAACTATAGAAGTCCTTTGCAAGCATCAACTAGAAAATAACTTGTCAAAACCATCCCCTGAAGAAACAGATTTCAGCTACCTAGAACACTATTATATATTTGACTTCAGCAACAGAAGGCTGTTGAGGAATATTTTGGCATGTTCAAGATGATAGACATGACTTCAACTCTTGGGTTCAAATCTTAGAGTAAGTTACTTTTTTCTCTTTATTTGGGAGTTCAGTACTGATGACACAACTTTAAGTTAGGCAGTGATCTCTATAATATTTTTAATGTGTTCTTCCTGGATGAATAAAACTGTAGCAATGGTAAAAAGCAGATGATAGTTAAAAACGGAATCATAGGTTTCACCAGGTCTAGCAAAAAAATACATTACTGACTTATCAGCAGCCATCTAATGTATAGCTAGTGGAGTACTTCACGATCTCCAAAGAAAAAAAGCAAAATACATGAAGCAAAGTCAATTGACTTTAAGTGCAGTTAAAGAGAACAAGTCAATGGACATACACTGAGATGCTTGCT
>NW_010153473.1:0-683 GCF_000699245.1 Pterocles gutturalis | reverse complement strand
ATACTTCCCAGTACCATACTTCTTGATGACCAGAAGTCATGTTAAAACAAAAACTAGATTAGAAAGTAAATATATTTCCTTACATCTCGTTTTTGTTGCCACAATTTCATGCTGTCTGCATTTGCCTTGCATTTCTCTTTTGCTGATGAAAAAAAATAAGAAATCTGGAATATATAGGCAAGGTATCACAAAATTTTAAGAAAGAAAGAAAATTTTAAAATAGGTAATTCCCTGGTTACTTTACTCCTTGTCAAAAACATCTTGGTGGAAGATACCTGGCAAATACTCGTGAGCATAATTAAATTTACTTTTCAGCCTTGTGTTTCACTTCACAAAGGGGAAGTTACAGTGACTGTAAAAATAATTACATACTATCAGCCTGCATTGAAAAAAAAAAAATCTACTCTATAATAAGAATAATGCATAGCATGAGATGTTAAGCACTTTAAGGTCTAAACCCCATCATTCCACCCTATGAAAAACGGACATACTATAAATTTTTAAATGTACTGTCTATACATTTAAAAGAAAAATACAAAGCATGCATCACCCAGGTAACTTACAAAACAGAAGTGAAATCATAAGTTCTCTAAGTTTCCAAACTTGTGTGCTACCTTTCTTCAGTGGTATCTCTCCATATTTTGGAACATGTAGGCACTATCCTATTTTCATTTATTTCTACC
>NW_010153472.1:0-683 GCF_000699245.1 Pterocles gutturalis | reverse complement strand
TGGATGAGCAGGAAGACCAGGCAGAAGACGGCAGCTGCGAGGAAGACCTCGGTGGCCGGGACAACACCTTGGCTTCCCACCAGCGACATCTCAGCCGTCATCGCTGCCGGCATCCCAAAACCTTAGTAATAAACCAAAGAGGCACTATGAAGGAGGGAAGGTCCGTGGAGCACCTCTAGTTTGAGCAGGAAAGCTGAGTTCAACTTCTGGTCCAGCCCTGCACCAGTTTCTGCACTTTAGGAAACCACTTGCACTTAAAAGCAGCTCTTTTTGCTAGCCAGGAGCAAAAGGAACAGTTCCCATGGCTTTTTCTCTGTGTGCCAGAGGTTGGAAATGTGCTTTCCTAACTACAGGACCTCTTTTTTATTCTGCAAAGACTTTTCCAGAGCACTTGACTATAAAAGAGCTGAATCCTCCCAATTTGAGTCATCAGGTTGCTCGCACTGAGCCGTCGCTCACCAGCAAACTAAACACAGCATTGCCACAAATTCTCCTGAAGATTGATGGCCACGAAAGCTAACTGTGACCTGGCTCCCAGCTCAGTCAGAAATCCCTTAGAAAACCCTGAGCCAGGGGTAGGAAGAGGGTGGGTGTGAAATCCCACCTCCCTGGGGTTTTGGAAGGATGCTACACCCTCCCATGGGACACCCAGGTCATGGGAGGCTGCCGGGACCCCTGCACCC
>NW_010153471.1:0-681 GCF_000699245.1 Pterocles gutturalis | reverse complement strand
GTTAGCAGGGGATGGCCTGCGTGTCTTCAGGCATTAGTAGCAACGGCCTTGTTCATCGAGGAAGCTCGAAAAATCACGTTTAATGCCCCTCTGAAAGTGTATACTCCACATAGCGTTAGAAGTGTGTTACAGCAAAAAGCAGAAAAGTGGTTAACTGATAGTCGAATTTTAAAATACGAAGCAATCCTAACAGACTCCCCAGATTTAGAGTTAAGGGTGACTAATGCACAAAGTCCAGCGCAATTCTTATTCGGAGAACCATCGGAGAAGATACAGCAGAATTGTTTAGAGATAATAGAAATGCAAACTAAAGTAAGACCAGACTTGCAGGACAGCGAATTAGAAAATGGAGAAGTATTATTCATAGATGGTTCTTCCAGGCTAACAGAAGGAAAAAGGAGGTCGGGATATGCAATAATTAATAAAAATTTAGAACATGTTGAATCAGGCCCCCTAAACCCAACTTGGTCAGCTCAAGCCTGCAAATTGTATGCTCTATACAGAGCACTACAGTTACTGAGAGGGAGAAGCGGAACCATTTTCACAGATTCTAAATATGCATTTGGGGTAGTTCATACATTCGGAAAGATCTGGGAAGAGAGAGTCCAATTAATGCACAGGGAAGAAACCTGATACATCACGAGTTAATAGCTGATGTTCGACAGACACCTCTGAGGAGCC
>NW_010153470.1:0-682 GCF_000699245.1 Pterocles gutturalis | reverse complement strand
AGCCCCTGTCCCACAGGCAGCCGGCAGCCGCCTGGCCCTGCTCCAGCTCCAGCTCTCCGGCTGGTGCCGACACGGCTGTCCCTTGCTTTGGCTTCTTCTTTGGTCCTGAGATAATAAATAACTCAAAGGGTGACTCTGAGAGGGCATTTCAATGCTTGCAAAATGATTTTGTGACCCCCAGGTGAAACCTGAATTAACGATGTCTGTATTATGAACAGTGACAGCTGCACTGTTAAAAATGAATGCAAATGTTCTCCTTTAAAGCTAAAAGTCAGACTTGCCTTAAAACTGGATTTTAGATTCATATATCCAGGTAGTGTTATAAATAAAGTATGATGCATAAATCAAAGTGCTTTACAGATGTCTGAGTTTGATACTTTAAAGGCCTGTCTGTTCAGGTATCACTAGTGTGACCCTTTTCTTTTTCATTGCTTCACTTTTGAACTGCTTCCCACCTTAGCTCAGGCTGAGCACTTCTATCAGGAGCTGGGGAACCTGGCTGCATGGCAATGCTGCAGCATCCAGAGCGCTCCCTGGGCCGAATAATGAATAACGTAAAGAAAGGAGGTGGTGACAACACAGGGACGTAATTTCAAGGACAAGCACCAAATCAGCTGGTGCTGTAAATCAGATGTAGACCAGACTGTTCCTCCTGCCTCACCTCTTCACAATGGTTTCCCTC
>NW_010153469.1:0-682 GCF_000699245.1 Pterocles gutturalis | reverse complement strand
CCTGCTTGAAGCTGGTCTCTGAAGCAAAGTCTTCTCAGTGCCGCCAGTCAAATTTTCTTCTCTCCTGCTCATATGACAGAAATAATTTTCATTTGATTATGATGAAAATCCCATTAAACATTTGAAGGGACTGAGGACTTCCAAAGCTCACACGTAAAGAATTTGCTATTTTAGGTACAGGAGAACCAGAAAATCACTGACCTTAGTATCTCTGTACATCTCTCTGTATCTGTGTGGGTGTGTGTGCATGTGCACATGCCACAGCCTCATGTTATAACAGCAGCCGCAGGCACAATCTCTATTATTCTGATAGTATGAATTTTTCATTTGTGATTAAAAGAAGGGGAGAGATTCACTGCGCAGACAACAGAAAAAGCCTGAGGAAGCACAATTGCAACTCCAGGAAAACATGTTCATGTTCCATGACGTGATCCATCTCATCTGCCTTCTGTTCCCAAAACAAGCTTTCCACTTTCGTTATCCACACCCTGCTCTGCTTAAAGCAAAGGAGAGAAGGAGTCTTAGGAAAGGTTTTGAGGTTTGCTTAGATCCCAGTAATGAGCAGAAGCTTGTCTTGTGTTGAAATAACAGAATCTGAAAAAATGCTGTTCCAAAATATTAGTTGTCCATTAAAACGTCCCAAAAAGGGAAGAGCAACTTCGGCCTTTTCAAGCAATTGCTA
>NW_010153468.1:0-682 GCF_000699245.1 Pterocles gutturalis | reverse complement strand
AAATCACTAGAGTTGTTAGGAGGCAGGAAAGTAGGAAATTAATTGCTACTGAAAGAGTAGTGTGCGAAGTACCGATGCCTTCCTCACATCTGTATTCATTACAGCAAATATTAACCACTAAGACATTCCCAGTACAACAGAGCAAAGCCCCAGAGGTTTGGGGACCACACCCCTAAATGAGATACAAAGTTAGGAATCAAAGAGTCATTAATGATCATTATGTTTTACCAATATTTAATACCAAAGGTGCCAGTGAAATTGCATCTTGTTCCAACAGATAATTAGTTTTACTGGAAACTGCAAGTTGCAGACATGGTGCCAAATCACTGTGAAAAGAAAGGAACCTGAGAAGCTGCCGTCTTTGGGTAGCTTCAGGATACATTTAGGAAAGTGTGTTTTGAAAAGGTGTGAGTCAGGCTGAGTTTGCGAGGAGTAAATCATGTCAGAAAAATATGATTACTTTCTAATGAAATAACTATCAGTCTGGATAGAGGGGGACCAATAAATTCCATAAATCTGCTTTTTTCATATGGCTTGTCTTGATGCGGTTTCCCATGATGAATTCTCATACAGCCTTTTAATCCTGGGTTGTAATTGAGGTTTTCAGTGCTGCATCGCTGCCGCATAGAGCTTGTGCGAGGGTGAAGGTTGGGGGAAGGGTACCCCAAGAGATGCCAACCCT
>NW_010153467.1:0-682 GCF_000699245.1 Pterocles gutturalis | reverse complement strand
CGGATGGGATGGGCAGCGGCTCTGAGCAGGGCATCGAACTGCGCCCAGCTTATCAGTGCGGTGGTTTTGATATCGGGATAGCTCAGAGCTGGTGAGGTTACTCATGATTGTCACAACCTTTACTGGACCAGCACCGGTGTCAGAATGGCAGGTATCTGCATGCGCTAGAACAATGGCTCTCGAACGTCAACAGGCATCGGCTGTGGCAGAGGACCACAATCAGCCAAGGGTAATTAATCGATGGCTCGTTATTGGAATTCGTGTCCCTGTCTCGAGTCGGGGCTGCGGCGGGCTTGGCTGCTGCTCCTCTCCCTGAGCTGCCCGTCAAGCAGCCGCTGGCATTTCACGCTGCCCCGAGGTCAGGTCCAGCTCGATCAGCATCGGTTTATTATCAAATGCCCAGAGTGATTTTACTCATCGTGTTTGTCTCAGAACAATCCAAGAGAAAGTTTAAATATTATTGCTGGCTCCTTCGGCCGCTAACTAACAGCTTTTGCTGCTCTGTAAGATTTTTTCCCACTGATTTATGTTGGCCTAAAAACATTGAAGTAGACAAAAAAAAAAGAAGAAAGGATTTAGTTGATGCTTTCAAGGCATTTCTGCATGAAACCAGCAGATCCTCACAGCCCCGTGGCACAGCCCAGCAGCAGCAGAGGGGAGCTGGCTGCCGTTCGGAGCGGTG
>NW_010153466.1:0-681 GCF_000699245.1 Pterocles gutturalis | reverse complement strand
AAAGCACGGGATTATCTTCTGATCATTGTACTTACTTTAGCTCAAGAGGAAAAACATGTAAAATATGTAGTAATTAGTCTTTGCTGCTATGTGTAGGATTGAATACATCGTTAAGGTTTCAGTAGGGTGTTGGAATGTTCTAGGTGAACTTGCATTGTCTGCAGTGTCAAATGATTCCCTATGTCTTTCTAATTAATTTAAACAGGATGGCTAATACGAGTGGTCCTCCATTTATTTTTAAGGTATCTACGCGCATTTATTTCATCTAGGGGCAATGTGAGGTGTGTTTGGAGAAATGGTATAACAAGGTACGGAATGAACAACCCAGGTGATAGATGTACCCTCAAATACATGAAATCAGGCAGTTTGCTGCGAGTTCTCCTGGTATTTCCCCTCTTTAATTACATTAATTAATAAGTGATTAATTAGTATGTCATCTTTACCATTTTAAGTGATGAAAGCTATGCATAGAGGGAGAGAATTCCCATTTAGAGGTTACTTTCACCCACAGTACTGCCTTAGACGGACACATCACCCTAGCTTTTTGAATCCTCTGCTTTGTTACTGGAAGTCCTGCAGTGCCCTGGCTGTGAAATACGTTGTACTAGCCTGCACCAGTCACCAAGTGCTTTTTGGATTTTTTTAAGGTTGGATATCTGTGTTTAATAATAATAATAATAA
>NW_010153465.1:0-681 GCF_000699245.1 Pterocles gutturalis | reverse complement strand
GGCTTGGGCATCTCAGCAAGACCCTTCTTCCTTCGCCTGGTGTCCTCATCTGCCCTCTTTCCTCACGAAATGCTTTCATTCAGACACGTAGAGATTAATTTTTCATGCCACCAGCTGCCCCATGACCGGCCTGTCCACCTGCGCTACCTCAACTGGACAGCAGCCGGGTGACTTTGGGGTTTTACCTTTCAACCAAAGCTGCTCCAGACCCAGCCAAGCCCTCGTCACAGCGACAGAGACCAGGTGACAGCTCGTGCAGCCCAGCCCAGCCCTGGCTGGGGCTCTGAGGACACCAGGCCAAGGAGGACAGAGCGGCACTGTGGCCGTGACACCCACCTGGGTCTCCTTCACCTGCAGCGTTGGTGGCGGGAGCAGCTGCAGGATCTCGTTCCTCCCCGACTGTCCATACCCGGTTACACAGACACCTGGAGGGAGGGGACGAAGAGCCGGGGACACGGTGAGAGATGTCCACCCTCCCTGAGCCAGACCCCTGAACCCAGAGCTCCAGCCCAGGCTGAACCCCGCTACAGCCCCAGCCCCCCCACTTCTGGGGTCCTGACCCCCTGGCCTCCCTTCTCCCCCCTCCACAGCCCCATCCCAGCCCTCTGGCCATTTCCTCACCCCAGGGACTCCCAGCCCGGCCCCTTGGCCCTCTCCTTCCCCCCAAACCCCCCTCACCCG
>NW_010153464.1:0-681 GCF_000699245.1 Pterocles gutturalis | reverse complement strand
GAGGGCGGGCGAGGGGAGTTGCGAGGGGCACAAGGAGGGAGGGTTGATAATGGCAGAAGTGGTGCAAGGGAGAGGAGGCAGGCAGTTGTGGGAAAGTGTGTGAGAGCATGTAGAGGCTCCACAGCAGCAGATGTATTGTCCTTGCTTCTCACCTCTCTGCTCCACCCACCAGTGGGATGTCCTGTCTGCATCTGGGTTCCAGACATGTGGCCGTTCCCCTTTCCCCTGAAGGCTGGCTTGCTTGTGGCAGTGTCCAGCCCCCCCCATGCGGTCAGGGTGCACGGCACTCTCTTCCCATAGGCGCTCTGTGCTGGGTGGGGGTCCTCAGGGACCTCTGTGCAGGGCCCTGCCATCCCGCTCCACATGCTGCATCTCACTGTTCCTGACACCAGAGGGAGTGGGCTGGGGCCTTGGCGTGGTGCTTTTCCCAAGCTGTTGCGATCCAAACTGCCTTGGCCCTTTGTTTCCGTCCACCTGGTGCCGCGGAGGGGAAGGTGACTGTGGGCTGTGTTGCCCACCCTTGCAAGTGACAGGCGTGGGTGCCTGTCTTAGCGAGGGATCTGGACTCCAGAGGCTGAGGTTTTGGCTGGGGAGGGGGGGTCAGGAAACGGTGTGGCTGGGGTCCACAGGCTGCTGTGAGCTCAGGGCTGTCTGTCTGCTCTGTAGGTGTGACCCAGACAT
>NW_010153463.1:0-681 GCF_000699245.1 Pterocles gutturalis | reverse complement strand
TCTGTCTCAGCTTAACCCAGGACAACATCCCGTGGTTTTATATGCAGCCAGGAAATTTAAGCTCATCTCCTGACGGGAGTGTACAGGCTGTTGGTAAAATGCAGGTCATCTCAGCGTGAAATGCATCAGGATCTGAGGTGACTTGGTCCTTGACAGGTAGGCTGAGCAAGGAGCCAGCTCCGTGTGTCTCATCACTTCTTACCTTTAGGCAGACTGGGAGCTTGTTTTCAGCTTCTGTAAATACTTATTCAAAAAACAGATCTGGGCACTGACTCGTAGCTGTTGTCCCTAATGTACTTATAAGAAGATGGGCTGGTCTTAGCCTCTGTCTGCTGTAAATGTCTGCAGTGTTAGACTGACATAGGTGGCATCAGTTCTCCCTACGTTGTGTCAAAAATCAAGCGACCATTGTGCAAGCAAACTTTGCTTAATGCTGTCTAGGAACATCATCTTAGGGAACTTGGGAACACTGGCAGCGGGAGCCCTAGGGGGTGACAGGCTGTGTAGGTTCACTGCCACAGACCCTCTTCCAGACGTGCTGTTTACACCTGCTGTGCTAGAAAGGGGAAAACTGAAGTATGAGACACAAATTCGATCTGTTCTTAGTGAGGTTTCAAAGCTATTTGCCTCATCTGTACTGTTATACCACAAGACCCCTTGTCCTGGGTCCAGCTGGGATAG
>NW_010153462.1:0-680 GCF_000699245.1 Pterocles gutturalis | reverse complement strand
CCCTGTCCTTCTCTAAGAACAGAACAGTTACTGATTTGTATCAGGTTGGAAATGGTTCTGGATAGTTGGACATCATCTAGAGCTGGCCAGCCACTGAAATGCTTACCAGGGTGGGCTGTGGCAGGACTGGAACAAGACTGTTGATCTTCCAGCCTAGTGATCTCTTTGATTCACAGCTATTTCTGGGAAGAGGTGCTAGAGGTGTAGAGCGGATGCTGACACACAAAGAGATTGTTCTCCACTGCTGAAATGCAGCTGGCCCTGCACTCTGGCTAGCTGCGGATGCAAGAATTGTATCCCAAAGGAATTACAGTGGAGAGCTTGCCATCTGCTGTCTAGAGAATTATGATCATCTCCATGTGGTAAGAATAACATCAACCCTAAGTGCCAGTGACTTGTCCTATCACATGGCAGCAAGCCAAATAAGTTCAGCTCATGGCAGATAGCAATAGCCTGCAAATCAAGTATTGAACATAGAATGGAACAGGGCCCTAATGGCAGCACGCCGCCAATGTATTTGCAAGTCTGCTTCCTTATCAGGTGTGGACCATATGCTCAGACCCTCAATGGGAGGCAGACTCCACAGACCTAAACTGGCTATGGAAGTGGATATATGGCAGCCCACTGTGCCTTAAGATAAGTCCCAGTCCCTTCTGTTTTCCATAACACATGCTGACCAC
>NW_010153461.1:0-681 GCF_000699245.1 Pterocles gutturalis | reverse complement strand
GAGTTGTAGTCCCTGATGGACTCCAGCGGCTTTGCTGTAAGCCCCGCTGGTGGGCCCCCTCTGCCTGTAGCACCCCATGAGCAGGATTTGTTCAGCTATGAGCAGGCCCAGCTGTGCTGCAGGTCACAGCATCTGAACCCAGTGAGCATCTAAAGCCATGGCTCGGCAGCTGTGGGATGGATGAATGGAGCGCCATTCATCATTCATGAATGGAGTGTCTGCGTCTGAAGCTGGCTGTGCTCAGCCTGTGCAAACAGGGGGATGGCCTGTCTCCCCTGGAGCAGAGCCTGCCCTGGCACCAGAGCAGCAGCACATAGACTCCAAGCTCTTCATGGCACAGCCTCTTCTCAACTGATCCCAAGTGGGACCCGTAGCCATTTGTCAGTAGTAATAATGACATCTGTAGTTTTCAAAGAAAATACACCTTCTCAGAGGCTCATGTCACATGTTTACTGTAGGCAGAAGGTGGGAAGAACATGCCCTGGAAATGCATTAAATATCAGTAGTTTTGAGTTGGGAGCATACAGGGACACAAGACAAAGTTGCTTCTTTCCCTGCCACACGTGAAGTGTGCAATGACTTCTTAAAATGGACCAAGATGAAATGAGGACCCCGCAGGTTCTGACTTGTTGTGAAAATGCCTGTTCTATACTGGGCTCAAGAATCCAATAGCAAACAGTT
>NW_010153460.1:0-680 GCF_000699245.1 Pterocles gutturalis | reverse complement strand
ACTGTCTTTATCTCAACCCATGAGATTTCCTGTCTCCCTTTTGCCCTTCCAGTTCCCTCCCCCATCCCACTGGTAGGGGGTGAGCAAGTGACTGAGTGGGGGCTGTCCCATGGGGTCACTCCACCCCACCAGCAGTAACGAATAGGTTCGTACGTGCTTGTGAGGTCACCGGTGGCTGAGTAGATCATAGGCTGGGCGCTGGCTCATGGCTGGTCTGAGTGGGTGTGAGGTTGCGGACACTGAGCAGCAGATGGGCCAACAGCAGGCACATGACTTGTGTTGGAGCTTTGAGGTCACTGTTCCTTTCCTATGGCACAGGTGACCAGAGAGCACGTAGGTGGGTCTGTGGTGGTCGGGTCACTGGTGCCCATGGAGCTGATAGAGCAGGAGGAAGCCCACGGCTCCTGTCTGCACTCATGAGGTCACATGTGCCTGAGCACCCATGGCTCTGGAGTAAACCCATGGGGTGTGTAGATGCATTTAATGACACTGATGTCTGAGCAGCTGAGAGGCCAGGCGCTGGCACAGAGCTTGTGCAGGTGCTAATGGCATCACCAGAATAATATTCAGACCACGGCCAAATACAGCCTTTTTGAAGAACCATCATCAGCAGAAATCCATCCGCTGCACACAGACCTGTGAAACAGTAAATCATGAGCACACAGCGGTGGCAGTACCAG
>NW_010153459.1:0-679 GCF_000699245.1 Pterocles gutturalis | reverse complement strand
GACTTGACAAATAAGCGGGTGGTAACCAGGCTCATTTCTTTGTATGCACAAGTGGTCATCTGGTTCTGTCGATCCAGTCTCCTTCCAGAGGGTTTAGGTAAGCATAAACCGCAATGCGTTTGTAACAAGGAGACTGTCCAGGAAGGGATTCCTACCGACACGTGCTTAGTCATGTTTTTTTCAATGTTTTCTCTATAACAAGTCTTGTTGGTTCAGTGGCAGTATATGCTGAAGTTCTGCTGGTGAAATGGAGATTTTACGGGTTTTTCAGATACATAGTGTAGAATAACGCAAGCAGTTTCTTTCCTGGATGTTTCTAAAAGAGAGCAATAAGCCTCTGACTTCAAAGAGTTGCTTGTTTCCACAGCCTGAAATATGTGGGATTGTAAACAAATTGCTGTTAAACAACAAATACTGGAATGCTTGTTCTTACAGCCAAACATTACCTGAAAGTTTTGAACTTACTGCTTGAGGAAAAAAATACACCTTGGAAATGCTTCTGTATTTGGATGGATGATCAGTTCTACTCTCAGCCTTGGGTGTTGTACAGATGCTCACACGACATGTTTAAAAGCCATTCCCCCTGAGAATTGTTTGGGGTTTTTTTAATTGTGAACTTCAGCTTCCGCTGCATGTTCTGAATGCTGCACCAACTGTAAACTTGAAAAGGCACTTGAGA
>NW_010153458.1:0-680 GCF_000699245.1 Pterocles gutturalis | reverse complement strand
ACTCAGACTGTGCCAGCTTGTGGAGAGACAGAGATTATACAGGGCCCTATATATGTATACTGGTCCCTTGCCTGTGTCTCTGCCCACAGCCCAAGTCCCCACAAGCACCCATTGGTGACTCGGTCTCTCCCTTCTCCGTGTCCTCCCTGATGATTTCTGATTTCACAAAACCGTGTCAGCCCAGGTAAAATATTTACAGGACTGATCAAACACTGAGAAAATGGGAAACTTGTTAAAAGCGTGGAACTTATATAAATACGGCATTATTAAAATAAAATGTGACTTTTAGCAAGGACAGCTCTCTCAGCTGTGCTGTGTTTACCTTAATTGTTTCCCTCCATTAATTACAGTCTGAGAGGGAGACTTGTGCAAATTGAAATAAATTAATCGAATTTGTTTAGAGTTCTGTGTGGCTGGCTTACGGGGATTGCAATTAAACCAGTATGTTTAGGGTATTAAATTACATTGCCTGGATCTGTTCTTCCCTTTTCAAGCACCAGCAAAGCACAAAGACAAGAGTCAGCGACAATTAAAGGTAAATAGGCGGTGTGAGCAGTGGTTATTTTAGCTCCAGTGCCTCAAGAATTTAGGTCCTTGCAAGTATTAAGGCTCATCCCTTAATAAATGGAGCTCAGCTCCGTGCAATGAAAGAGAAAGGGGAGATGGTGGAGTGGAGACCA
>NW_010153457.1:0-680 GCF_000699245.1 Pterocles gutturalis | reverse complement strand
TTCCATGTTATAATTAATAAGCAATTTCTGTTTGAGCGGCGTGTTTTGTCGTCATTTGAGCACGTTCTCCGCAAAGACAAAGATCAAGACAAACCTGTTCAGAACACAATAAAGATAAAAGGGAATCATAAAAAGAGACAGGCAGAGGAAGAGAAAACACAAGGAAAAAGAGAAGATAAAGAACAGGGAGACACCAAAGAGGACACAGAACAAAGATGGGCAAAATGAAAAGACAAAGGAAAGAAAAAGAATAGAGATGATAGAGCACCAGAAAATACGAAAGAGAGGCACAAAAGGAAAAAGGGGGGAAAACAGCAACTAAGAACAAAGGGCAGAGAACAGAGCAAGAGCAGAAACACACAGGAAGAGAGAAAAATTGGAGAGAATTCAGCCAAGATGAGGCATGAAGAACAGCCCAAAGAAGAGGAAAAAATAAACACGATGAAGAGCAAAAACAGCTAATTGTCTTCTGATTTGCATTAAAAAATGAGTCATGGGGACACAGGCTCAGCGACAGAAGTGTTGTCAAGTTGAACGTCAAGATTTCTCGTGTTGTCTAAATTCAGTCCATCGGCATTTATGAAGTCTAGGGGTTGGGTGGTGCTGCTCTCCCAGATGTGAGAGAACAAGAAGTATCGCCCAGTGTTGAAGAAACGACAGACACCAGTGTTGAGGATGGG
>NW_010153456.1:0-680 GCF_000699245.1 Pterocles gutturalis | reverse complement strand
GCTCTTTCCCAGTGGCAGACATTTTGTTTTACAAGCCGAAGTGAGGGAGGAACATGCTTGCGTAGAGCACACACAATGTTTTGTGGAAACATCATTTTGCTAAGAACTACGCTTCTCTGGCAGGGGGTTGCTGTAAACTGGAATAGGTATGCATGCAGTAATTTCTTACCTAGACTGAGGCTTGGATACCTACATCCCAGTTCATTCTTTGATGCAGATTCTCTTTTGGAGCAAGACTTTTTCAGAGGTTCATAAACAAGCACTGACAATTTTGCTTGGGATTTTTTCGTGAGATTGGCTTTCTAAGTGGTATGTACTGGCCTTGCTACGTGGGTATCAGCTCTGGAATTGCCACCGGTACCAAAATATCTACTGAATTCCCTTAACAAGCTGTATGCAAACAAAGGTGAGTCAAGAGCTCATTCACAAGCAGCTTACTTGTTCCTTCAGTGGGAGACGGATGGGGAGACAGGGCAGCAATTTCCTTATTAATCCTCACTGATTAAGCAAGATACTTGCTCTGTTGTTAAAAAGTTCTTCTGTTAATCTCTAAATAGCAATGTCAGGCCACACAGTGACAAGCAGAAAACTTTACTGACCATAGATTTTCTCTAGTATTTCACAGAGGTGAGAAGGTTTTGGAGTAGGCTCTACTTCCTTGAGGCTGAAATGCCAAGCAG
>NW_010153455.1:0-679 GCF_000699245.1 Pterocles gutturalis | reverse complement strand
ACTGGGGGGCCACTGTGCTCCCCACCTGCATCCCAGGTGCTGGGGGTGGTGAGGGGCACCATGCTCTGTACCTGTATCCCCAGTCCAGAGGGGCTGGGGAGGAGCACTGCGGTCTCTGCATCCCTGGTACTGGAGGGCACTGAGTGGGCTGTAATCCCCGTTCGGGTCCCCTCTGCCAGCAGAGCTGTGCTCCCCACCTGGGTCTGTTTGGGTGGCATGGGAGGCACAGGAGCCACCGGGGGGGGACAGTTCTCCAACCTGGATCCCAGTACTGGGCACACAGGAGGGCTCCTGGGAGTTGTCTCTTCCCCACCTGGGTCCCTGATACTGAGGGACCTGGTAGTGGAGGGGCTGTGCTCTCCATCCGGATCCTCAGCACCTGGGAGCACAAGACATGCTGACAGAGGGGCTGCACTCCCTGCCTGGATTCTGGCTTAGAGGGGCTGCAGGATGCAATGCCAGTGGGCTGCATGCCCCCATACCCTATGGAGACTGCTGACCGCTGTACACCTCTCTCCCCCCGCAGCTGCGCTGAGCACAGACCCCACGGTGCTGGGCAAGTACCGCGCTGGCTTCAGCGAGTGCATGAACGAGGTGACGCGGTTCCTGTCCACCTGCGAAGGGGTGAACACCGACGTGCGGACCCGCCTGCTCAGCCACCTCTCGGCTTTTTTTGGGC
>NW_010153454.1:0-679 GCF_000699245.1 Pterocles gutturalis | reverse complement strand
TTTCCCTGGACTGCCTTTCAGAAGACAATGCAAAGCAAAAGCAAACAGCAATTAAGTTCAGGTAACACTAAATGTCTGACCTGAATCCACAAACACAAGGGATCTTTCAAGTTGAAGCTGGAAACTTCATCCTTAAGTCAATTGTCTCAGTGTTGCTGCAAATACCCAGCTGAGCCGAGATCACATAACAGACTGGGACCACAGGCAATTGTGTAAAGAAAACAAGGTACCCTAAGAATGGAGTTAGGACTTTAACTCTGTATATTCTGGCTTCTGTCTGCTTAAAATAATACAGTACTTCCTATGCTTATTGCACAGTCCTGAGAGGATAGATAATAACAGAGTCTTTTCCTAGTTCAACAAACAAACTGTACTACCCAGCTTTGAGAACCTAAAAACCTCCATCTTTCAGATGTTAACAGTTCAAACAAAAGGTCAGGTCTTAAAAGGTGGGCTTATATTGATCTGTTTGCTGCAATTTGCATGGATACAATGCAGGAGAGACATTTCTGTGTGCTACAGGAAACAAGGAGATTACATCAAAGAGCACTGAAAGGTGTTCTGCAAGTTCACAGAGCGAGAAACCCCTTTGGTCTAGATATCGGATGGAAATATCATGAAAAAAGGGCTCTTCCATAACATTTCCAGTCATTTCTAATCCTAGCTGGCTCAGAAACAT
>NW_010153453.1:0-678 GCF_000699245.1 Pterocles gutturalis | reverse complement strand
CAAATATTTATGTTGCGGGCAAAAATTAATAGCTGATGTGGAATTCTCCTGAGGAAGATAAAAGAAACTCAGAGGAGGATATCTAGAATGCTTATTCTTTACTGTTGGTGGAAGTGGGTAAATTCTTTGGGAATTTTGGAAAAAAAATAATCGGAAATGTCACGGTGTATAACGGTTGTTCTAGCTCCAGTCCTACAGGCTGGCTATTTTTATTCTTCTCCGAAGTTTTGATTTGCAAAATACATGCATATTAAGGACAGGATTCTTGAACTTCAGTAATGCACTCTAGAAGTACATAGGTTCTTCTAACAAGAAAATGAAAACTCCTGTAGTTATAGTAGATAAAACTACTACTCTTCAGTAAGCCATCCTGCAGTTTCTGAAACTTGCCAGTCAAAAATTTAAACCTTACTTACTTCACCGTCCAGTTTTGAGTAGCTGATTCATGCTGTATTTCATGTTTTCTTGATGTCCTAGCAGTAAAACCTAGGAATTTCTGTTTCCATATCTTCTGAAGACTGTGATAAAACCTACTCTGATTACTTCAACAATTCTCTGAAGTCAATTATAAGATTAATTTTAAAGTGAGGTGTATAGAATTCTAATGTAGCTCAGTATAATTTTGTATTTCTTAACGTTTTATAGAAGATGAAAACACTCACCCTTTGTAACAGAGAT
>NW_010153452.1:0-678 GCF_000699245.1 Pterocles gutturalis | reverse complement strand
GTGTTTTTAGTAAAGAAAAGCATTGGAGACTGTTAACAGCAAACTGCGCTGCCTCCACACACATTCATCCCTCTGACAAACGTTCAAATTGAGGAACAAGCCTACATTCAAAATTAAATAAACACTGCATCAACTCACATGGCCCTAGACTACTGATGATCTAGTTCCCTCTTACTCATGGCCAGAACCATTTGAAAATCATTTTTTGTGTTGAATCACACAAGTTTACAAACATCTGGAACTATAATAAAAAAATCCCATCTGAAAAGAGGCTAAATCACTTATTAGCCGGTAAGAGGATATGCTACACACGCTTACGTGATGCAACATGGATTATTTAAACCCTTAAACCATTTTTCAGAAAGGACTGTATTTTTCCAATTCTTCTTAAAAAGTAACATTTAAGTATCAATCAATTAAAGGATTTCAATGACTTGAAATTACTTCCAGATCCTTAAATAAATAGCATACAGTAGCTATTACAAGGTCATCAGATAGACAGCTGTGCAGTCACATTAACTTTTACAGCGATCTGTAAAGAGTCTCCACATTACAAAGTTATCTAAATGTAACAGTTATCTGCCACTTATCTTTTTCCTGAAAAATGTATTGTCTTATTTTTGGAAAAAACCCTGGACAAAGTTTCAAAACTGCATACTTGAAGTCTAATAGTGTTGG
>NW_010153451.1:0-678 GCF_000699245.1 Pterocles gutturalis | reverse complement strand
AGAGTGCACTCAATCCCATTGTCCATGTCACCGACAAATATTGTTTTTACTTTTTCCCTCAGCGTTTAGAGGAGAGAAGTGGAAGACAAACGTTTTGCTTACAGCTCTGCTTTGCCCTGGGTTAGTATTGTTCTCACTTGTTCTTTCCTTTATTCTTAAATATAAATGAATTTGTGGGGGAAGTGAATTGTTATGGTGCTTATTTGTGTGATTATTTTCTTTATGGTTCTCCAAGTTGCTGTTCCTTCTGTATATTGCCTACATGTGAATATAAAGAAAAGCAAATTCTGAGGAGCTGGAGCCTAGTACTGTAGAACACAGCTTCTTAGCATCTTATTTGGTAATCAGCTGTAGGGCCAGGAGGAATGATGTGACTCTCTTACAAGGTAGTGTCTCAGCCTTTGGGAATCACAGCACCAGCACATCAGGCAGAGTGATGGGGTGATTCCAGTTTGGTACCACAGCACTGGGTATGTTCCAGGTAATCCTGTTTTAACAGGTATGGTCACTTTGTTAGGAAGTACGTGTTTTTGTGGTATCTTTGGAGTGTCTGTAGTACTCTTCCGTAAATAGGGAGAGGTGGCCCTTTAGGTAGAACCTCTATTACCTTAGTTACAGTATCAGTGTTTTATTGTAACTGTGTTATTGAAAAAGACATAAAAAATTAAATTAAGATTT
>NW_010153450.1:0-678 GCF_000699245.1 Pterocles gutturalis | reverse complement strand
CCGAACTAATCTTCAAGTTCGATTCTAAACAAGCACTAATGGCTGACAAAAATTAGGGCTACGCATGTGAATGTAGCCTTCCTTACACATCTTGTTTCTTATTTTTACATTAATTGCCAAAAACATCTGACAATGTGTAGACTGGGATGTCTCACTCCACTCAACACACACCATACAAACTGGAAGGGACACAAGGTGTGAGTGCATGCTTTGAAATCCCGCGGTAATGGTCTGGAGAGAGACCTGGTAGTCATCGATCCTCTTCAGCTTTGCCAGTTACCTTTCACTGCTGTACGATATTCCAGTTTCCCAAATACATAACTGTGAAAGAGGGATATCAAACAGCTAGGAACACAGGAAAGTGACAAATCAAACAGCACTACTGTGCACACTCCACTGAAAAGTAATGAGTAGATTGCAACTGAAATATATTTTAGGAGTCAACCAACCATTATCCCAACAATACAAAAAATAATTCATCCTCATGAAACATAAAAAAATGTGTTCTCAGAAAAGGCTTTTCCTCTTTGTTTGTTCCATTTCCAAAGATCCACATTTTTCATGGAGTCATTGGTACTCTCCAGATGCCAGCACCACTGAAAATTAATATGCTGTTTGCTGGGCAGAGTTTTAATCATTGCAGGGTGTAAATTCTGGCATATGTGAACTTTAAAAAAA
>NW_010153449.1:0-678 GCF_000699245.1 Pterocles gutturalis | reverse complement strand
CTTTCCTAGTAGTGCTCTCACCACCAAAGTCCTTAGAAGTATCAGACAGTTGGTACTTGCCCTTGAAAGTCTTCAGCCTTTACTCCTTTCTGATGTCATTGTTTACAGTAAACCATAGAGGAATTAGCCAGGTTGCTCTAATTATCACTATTAGAGATGTTTTCTGTGAACATAACATCACATGCTGACCTCAAATATTTCTGATGGAAAACACCTACAACACAAACCCTATTGGCTTCAACAGAACAAGCTGTATAAAGTAAACAAAGGCAAACTTCAGATTATCTCTGCCTCAGTAAAAAGGCAAGTAATGCTAGATTAATTAGGTATCTCTGACCACTTCCATCTTCCACTTTATTTCATTGTGAGCTAAATTAACTAGGTTATGAAAAACCCAATATAAAGCTTCTTTACGTCTGGAACTGTAGTCAAAGCTCTAACATCTCATATAACTATTGATATACAATCTTTACAGAAAACATCACCTCACAATACCAATAGTTTTTAACGTGGACTTTTGCCTATTCCCTTCAAAAGTCACAGTTGCTTTTGGATTTGCCCCTATTAGTATAATGCTTTGTCTAATCCAAATCAAAACAAAGGAAGCTGATTGCTGGTATGACTACCTGCAGGTGTATCACGCTCACAGTGCCATCTGTACTGGCTCACCCTTCATTG
>NW_010153448.1:0-677 GCF_000699245.1 Pterocles gutturalis | reverse complement strand
CTCATTCTCCAAGGTTTTCCTCTCTTCACCAATTTTATGTAACTCTCCATCCTGCATGAGCGAGGATGAAGTCAGTGTGGCTGCAGAGTTTAGGTTGAGTATCTGCATGCCCAGGGCAGGAGAGGCTGCTGCAATGCACATTAGCGCTGCCTGGAGCAGCGTAGGGCAGCTGGAGCCAAGGGGATGCTCCTCTGATATCTCAGCAGTCTTCTCACAGCCTCCTGGTGAACAGGCTGCCTGTGCAGTAAATGTATGCACGAGTCCCTTCCCACTTGAGTATTTAGGAAAGACGGGCTGGAAATATGTTGCGCACACAGAGCAGGTCCCGTGCCTTTCATGGAAGATTTGAGGCTGAGATTTGTTTGCAGTTTCCTCGGCAGGGTCTGCCAGGTGTAGAGAGAAGGAGGGTCAAGCATCCCTTCTTAGAGGTGAAAGTTAATGGTGGGTGGGTGATAGGTAGAATGGCTGGTGTAAATGGTGTCCTGGTTTACGCAGTAAATGCAAAACTAAAGCTGCATGAGGTAATCCCCGTTTGGTTTGGAAAGCTATCTCTTCTGTCTGGGTGAAAACAACTGGTTTACCTTAACTTCCAGATGTTTAGAAAAGATGATGCCATGAATAGGTTAATGGGATCATGGAAGATAACAAACCAACAGACAGCTTCTCTTTGTACAAAA
>NW_010153447.1:0-678 GCF_000699245.1 Pterocles gutturalis | reverse complement strand
AAAAAAAAAAACACACAATAATCTAAAATCCCTCATATCTCAGGTAACAACTTTAAACATATATGAAAAGGCAGAAATGGCAGAATACAGTCACTGGAAACGGAGATGCAAGAAGAACGAGGCAATTCTCTAAAAATTGCCCATCTGAAGAAACAAGAGCGTTCAAGACTTTCTGACAGTTGAACTTCATAGTGAGACTGAACTCCATACTTTACACCTGAGGGATGAGCAAGTTTTATAGCCCTCATCAATACACAGGAAATTAGCATGGTCAAAATATTCATTTAGGTCCTAAATCATATCAAGGCCAGATGCAACCACAAACAGAATAGAAATCTGTCCATAAAATTTATGAAACAATTATTGCCCACAAGTTTCACATACTTGCAGTCCTTTTGTTATCAAACCTGTGGGTCCAACTGGAAGGTTAATTAGGAACAGAGCTAATCACTAGAGCTTCAGTAATTGTCATAATAAGAAAATTATAATATCCAGCAGCTTTCTTAAATACAAAATACTGCTTTATTTCATAGGGATGTAACAAAGATGAATATGTTAAAAAGATGGTGAAATAGATATTTTGGTAAAGGGGATCATTCAAGGACTGTAAAGAGGTATAAAAAAACACTTAAACTTGGTCAAGTTTTGCCCATAAATGCATGAGTGAGAACTCAATCA
>NW_010153446.1:0-678 GCF_000699245.1 Pterocles gutturalis | reverse complement strand
TTCAAGGGTATTTGCTGTTTGTTAGATCTGAGGTGTTTCAGGGAGACTGCTGAAGCTTCTGACTAGAATTCCATGTTGATTATCCATGTGGACACCAATGATACTATTGGGAAGACCTTGAGCATGTTAAGAGTGACTATATGACTCTGAGGCATGAAGGTGTAGGACATGAGGGCCTAGGTGGCATTCTCACTGATCCTGCAAGGACAAGGCTTGGGAATAGGGCATGGATCCTGTGGGATGACACTTGATTGTGCTGGTCCTGGTGACACGGGTGTGACTTCGACAACCATAGTACTCTCTCAGAGGACGAGAAACTGCCAGGGAGAAACAGGGAACAGGGTCCCCTTGGCAAAGCTGGAAAAAAGAATTTGTGATCAGGCTAGGCAATCTGTTGAGAAATACTTAAAACTAGGAATAATAGAGGAGGGAGATTTTGTTATAAGGTAGAAGTCAACAGTGATGGAAAGGAAAGGGTGCAAGGTGACACGAAAAAATGACACTTCAGGAATGATAAAACAGCTAAAGGAAAACCCACCTCAAGGGTAAGTACACAAATGCAAACAGTCTGGGAAACAAGTGGGAGGAACTGGATCTCCACCTGCAGTCAACCAGCTGCAATGTCTTTGAAATAAGAGATACAGTTGCACAATTGGGCTGCTGTGATTGCTGAAGATT
>NW_010153445.1:0-677 GCF_000699245.1 Pterocles gutturalis | reverse complement strand
CTTGAAGAATAAACTCCGTGCAGACTGGGGTCACACAGAATCTTTAAGACCTCTAATGTGCATCTCAGTGGTGTTTCTGACTGAGATTGCTGAAAAGGGTATTTATGGTGGAGTTCAGGCATTTGGGAAGAGTCTGCCAGAGAGTGGGTGGGTTTGTATCCATCCATCTGTTCTTTATGCCAATCACAAGGGAAGGTGAGGATGCGCAGAGGCCTGGGCCATGCTCAGAGCGGGGTGTAGAGCTGGGGCATATTATTGTGGTGGAGCAATGTCTGGGTATTGTGGCAGTGCTGGTGCTGGTGGCATGGAGTAGGGTCTGGGCATGTGTCACAGGGAGGGTGACTTTGGGGAAGAGTCTTGCCTGAGCAAGTGGAGATGCTGGGTAGAACATGGTCTGTGTTACAGGGGAACCAGTGGGCAATGTCCGCTTAGCTGGAGATGTAATTTCCTACATGAGGAAATTATGAGGTGGATGTAAACATTGTGCGGTCGACTTGTGCACTTGCAGATTTAACCTTGCAAGAGATGATGCGTCATCTTCTCGTACATGGCTCATTCAGACTACCCCTACTCATGTGCTTGCACTGTTGGCCTCAGTAGGGATGCTGTGATGACGGGAATGCAGCCTGTTATGGTTCTCCAGAAATGTCTTGTTTTCTGAAGACTCAACCAGTGAT
>NW_010153444.1:0-677 GCF_000699245.1 Pterocles gutturalis | reverse complement strand
TCCCAGCCATGTTCCCTGCTTGGCTTTGTGCCCCCCAGCCCACTTGCTGCCGCGTGGGGAAAGAAGGGGTCTGGAGGCTGTGCAAGCTCTGCTGAGTCACCGCCAAGCACAGCAGTGTCATCGACCCAGCAGCAAGGTGGCAAACGTTGATGTATATGGTCTGTCCCGTCCCCGGGAACACAAAGGAGGGGTTCTGCATCCTTTTGGCTCATCTGGTTTTGACCGTTCTGAGTCATTTTGGGTCTTGTAGGTAGCAGTAACACCTCCTGGGGTGTAACACCTTCCGTATGTCTTCTCTCCAGCCTCAAAGTCCCTGACCAAACAACATCGCCTTTGTCCCTCAGCTGTCACAGCTGGGGGCTGGCATCCACAATGCCCCACAGATGTCCTTGCAGGGCGACAGTCACCCACCTGCTCTTGGAGCCGGCTGGGGAAAAAAAGGTCTCTTCCTGCAAAGGTGCACGTCTTTCCCAGCCCTTGTCCTGCCGAGCTGCTTTCCAGCCGGCCAGCCCCCAGCTCACTGGGGAGCACGAGGTTGTTCCTCCCCAGGGCAGGACGTGGCAGGTCTCTTTTGTGACCCCCGAGTGGTTCCTCTGCCCATTTCTGGGGTCCCCTGGCTGGCAGCACCCGCAGCTGGTGGGTGAGCCCTGCCTGTGTTGTGACTTTGGGTCTCGTAC
>NW_010153443.1:0-677 GCF_000699245.1 Pterocles gutturalis | reverse complement strand
TGAAGTATTTTACTCTACAAAAATATTTTTGATGAAAAAAAATCGACCTCCGTGTTCCTTCTTGCACATAATCTCTCTTCTCTCTCACCCTCAAGGTCATGCAATAGCTTGCATTCACAAAAGTCAGTTATGTAGGATTAAAGCAAAGGGGAGGGATGACAAGTTTTGCATGGAGAGGTGTGTCTGTGGATGCTCAGATGCGGTTTTAGGACTGGATTGAGCAAATGCTCAAACATGCATCACTAGTTGTCCCGTGAACTTCAGTGGCACTATTCATCATGCTGCCTTGGCTCATTTGCCAGCACAGACAGACCTGTGATTCTTGTAGGCTGCTGGAAGGCTCCACACTCAGAATTTATTCATTCCTGACAACCTTTACTATATTTCCTTCCAAATGCTGCTGTCAGGATCCTGTGCTGATCATGTGATGTAGCCAAATATCTATCTTCTTGCTGTTCCCCAGCACAGCAGGGTCAATAACAAAAATCCTTTATTCTTATCCCTGACGTAGCCCAATAGTGGATGTAATTGGAGGCTCCCACAGGCCACATGAAGTCTGAAATGGCTGCTGGTTCCATTAATTTTCTTCATATGTCATCAAGACAGGTGCAGAATGAGCCTAATTAAGCTCAGAGGTTCAGAAAAAGGAAGGAAGGAGGTTGGTTGGTTTTTTTTTT
>NW_010153442.1:0-676 GCF_000699245.1 Pterocles gutturalis | reverse complement strand
GGGGAGAGAGGGCTTTACCTTTTACACAGAGCACAAAGTTCTGGGCTGTTTCCTTCTCAACTCCTTCAGGCTTGGGCGGGATGAACGAAAACAAGAGAGGTGAGAAGTTAGTGAGACAGGAAGTACAGACAGAGGAATCCTTAACAAGGACAGAGGGATACATGAAAAGTGAATGCGCTGAGGAAGGAGAGGCAGTTGCAAACACTCCCTGAAACACCGAGCTCTGAAATAATAATTTAAGCAAGTGTAAGAAACATGATCCTAAGTGATTGGTGTTGTTTGTGGAGGAAGGACAGGAAAAGGAGAGGAACAACACTGCAGGACTATCTCATGGATGACCTGCAACTACTATATGCAGCAAGAGACACAACATCCTTGTTACAAGAGGACTGCAGCATTACAGCAAGTGCTTTTGTTAGCAAAAGCTCACAGCTGCTCTAGAGGGCTGTCCTGAAGAGATGACTGCAGTGCTATTTATCATAATGCTGAAGATGCTTTCAGAAAAAAAATTTTGTTTGTTGATAAAGGAAGATGTTGTGCACTGTAATATCTAGTGAAACTACTGATATCATAGAACATAGTAGACAAACATTAGGGTTTTTTATGATACAGAAGCTGTATAGAATCTACCCATGAGATTACCACACTCAGTATAATAAATTAGTATTTTCCTATA
>NW_010153441.1:0-676 GCF_000699245.1 Pterocles gutturalis | reverse complement strand
CAGCAGTGCTCTAGAGGAAGAGGAGTTTTTACTTCTTGAGCAGTTTTACAAAAACACCTGTTGCTACCTGCTCTGCAATTAAAGATATTATTCTCTACAGTAACAGAGAATGCTGTAAATGAAATGTGGAACCCATAATGTTTACGAAAAGGAGCATGCTTGTGTGTGTGCACACTTATATTTGGGTTTTGGTTTTCTTTCTTGAAAACATCTCAGTTCATTAAAAGAGGAAGCAGCTTATCTGGATGTACATCACTGGTCTCTCATTTCCACTAATGGGAATGACTTCAGATTACTTTTGTAGTACTAAACACTGCTTTCATCTCTGCTTACTATCTCCATTGACTCAATCTAAATGTGTTTAGGATGTACCTACTATGTCTCATTTTCTGTTCCTCTGAAGAGAAGACCATTTTACTGAAACAGCTCTTCTCTACGTGTTATTTGTGTTTGCCTGTAATTATTCCGTGCTTGTAAATTCTCTGCAATTATCTGTATAAAGATATACTCAGTACAAGCCTTTCAGATGCTCAGACTTAAGCTTTTATAGAGACACTAATATATTTTTAATTGCTTTATTGCTCACATCACTGTGGTCTTCCTAGCTATCAAATGTGGTGCAAGAAATAACAGAAATGTCTAAAAAAATTAAAATTTTTAGAATACAAAAAAAAAA
>NW_010153440.1:0-676 GCF_000699245.1 Pterocles gutturalis | reverse complement strand
TCCATCTCTCCACAGGGCTCCTGATCCCTTACTTTCTTTCTCCACCCCCTGTGAGGCTCAAAATCCCTCGCGTTCCTCTCTCTGTCATTAGTCTTGTATGTGGTGCCATCCTGCTCCCTGTCCCACCGTTTCTCACCATATCCCTCTATCCTCTCCATCTCCCTCCTGCTCCCTGTCCCCGTGACTTTACCATGCTTACCACCGTGCCTGTCTTATACAGACCTAACAGACCTCCGGAGTATCAACATCTTCAATATGAATTGATAAAAGAGGTTCGAAAAGCAGTAAGAGATTATGGGTTGCAAAATACTTCAAATTTGCTAAATGCCATAGGGGATTCTTATGTTTGAACTCCCTATGATTGGCGTTCTCCCATGAAAATGGTTCTAACTGCTGCTTGGTACACGATCTGGTCGGCTGAATACCAAGAAGTGGCCACAGTTCGGACCATGGACAATAGAATGAACATGGTTCTGGGAGGAATGGAGGAATTACTGGGGACAGGGCAATATTCTACCCCCCGGCACAAGCGGGAATGCAACGTGCTGCTTTGCAGCAGGTTGCTGCTATCGCTTTAAAAAGCTTGAAGCGGGTACCTGAAGCTGGTAAAGCGCAGCTATCTTTTGCAGCTATCGGACAGGGACCGCAAGAACCTTATGTTTCTTTTATAGATCGA
>NW_010153439.1:0-676 GCF_000699245.1 Pterocles gutturalis | reverse complement strand
TATCCTTCCATCACATTTGAAGTTACACCCTTAGACTGCTGTGATGGCTCTGTATGTGAGGGAGTTAGTTCCTTCAGCTTGCTGCAGTCAATTTACTCTTGACAACCAAGAAATTTGATTTTTATAACGAGGCGTAAATCACAGGAAAGGGTTGCCTATAGTGGGCTTCAGCAGAGTTAGGAGCAAGAGTGCAGCAGTTCATATCAACAGGATTTTATAACAGAGAACTGGTCACTAAAGGACGTACTCTTCACGGAGAAGGAGAATTTAGAGCAATTTGGGACAGCTAGGTAATAGTTACACAACTTGGAAGTTTCAAAGCTGTTGTTGTCCTGTCATGGTCCATTGTTGTTCTGGTGTGGTACTTGCTTTGATATATAACAATACCACGGAGCCAGGAGGCTGGCTGAAAACAGAAAGATGGGGTGAAGTGCAGCATGCCTGAAACAGCTGCAGTATGTCTCGCTGCTCAGTACACCGGGCGGCATGTTTGTTAAATTGAATTATACCTTTAAATTAATTCAATTGCATGTGAGACGAATGAATTATAAATAATTCTCAGTGAGGCTATAAATATGGCTTGATAGAACTTACCACCATAAATAAGAAAAGCCTATAAAAATATATTTGCATGTTTACATATCACTCCCCTGTGGGGGATTAGCAAGCAGAAAGA
>NW_010153438.1:0-675 GCF_000699245.1 Pterocles gutturalis | reverse complement strand
TCATGACTCCATGGGCAAAGCTACAGACCAAGGGATTTCCTAGAGTTTACTGTGCCTGAGGAACAAAGGTAACACCTGGATCACTCAGGACCTTCAGGTCAGCTCCTCTCACAGCCACAGCATTAGCCATCAAAACCTAACAGCTTTACAGCTCCGTTCCCTTCTCCCCTTCCTCTTGCACTCAGCAGGTACACAGCCAGCGTATGAGGCATACAGGTTTCATGGGCAAGTCAAACAACAGATATTTCCACTCATACCATTTTGTATAAAACCAAATAGTTTTTAAACCCAGGATTTTCTGAGAGAAGCCTGAAGTTAGGTTTTATTTTCAACGGCTCCTACTTCGATAATTTATTTCTAACACAGCATTTCTTTATTTCTCATTTGAACAAAACTCACTGCTTACATATGACAGGATGTGCTACACGGACCAGGACAGGGAAGGGGCTGAAAGCACCTCGGTTCCAGCCGTGACACTGGGGCAGCTGCACAAGAGATGCTGTGGGTCCGAGTGCCGAGGAACCTGCTAATGGGCAGAGCTCCTACTGTACCAGAAGGCTGCTTCAAGAATCACTGCCAGGAGTGTCAACACAATGACAGACAAGCTTCCTTGTTTGCAATGAGGTCACCCCATTCTCAAGACAATGACTATTTTTAAACTTCAGCATAAAAAAA
>NW_010153437.1:0-675 GCF_000699245.1 Pterocles gutturalis | reverse complement strand
TTTTTTTTTTTTAATTAATTAGTAGAAAAAAATGGATACAACTCTTCTAAACATTCTGTCACCATAAGGCTAGCTTAGGTCAAGTCATATGATGATTTGAGTATGTGTGCAATAAAAATTATAACATGAGTGCCTGTTTCTTTTTTTTAAAGCAACTTGTGCAAAAACTGGTGTCTATTATGCAAAAACTGGTGTCCATTATCGCATGGTACTGGATAGACCATGAAGCTGCTCTGCAAAATGTGAAAAGCATGTAAACAATCAGAAAAGGGAATCTGGAAATGAAGGGAAGTGAGCAAAGAATACCAACTGATGAATAAAACATTTCCCAAAGTTCAGAAAAGTCAGCTGCTCTATGTTAAAGTGGTTGCCAGGCAACTCATCTTTTTAAAAAAAAGTACTTCTGTGGCAGATAACTCATAAAGACATTGAAATGGCAAAAATTAACTGCTCTTGAACAATTTCTTCGATACATTAGGTACAAACAGGCTTTCATTCATCATCAGGCGTGCATATCTTCTTGTTATAACTTTTTTTCCTTGAACAAATTCATGTGTTTTGTCCAAAGCACTGAAATTTTAACTCTTTCTTTTCATCTCATTCCCCATGAGGGAACAGCTAGGAATCTCTGCCTTAAATCTTGGTGTTGATATAAATCTAGTTTGGATGAAACAG
>NW_010153436.1:0-675 GCF_000699245.1 Pterocles gutturalis | reverse complement strand
TCGTAGAAAGATCTGACATCAGTAGGGTTACCTTCTGTGTGAGGCACTTGCTTGTTTTCATCAAGTTAGGATCAGGAAAGGGAAGACTTGACCTGACAATCGACTTCAGGGCTCTAGAGGGAAAGGAAGGTAGCCTGAGGCACAGGAATCGGAGGATGGGTTTGTTGGACTTGTAGCAAAGTAGGCAGGGGAGCAGACTATTTTCCAAAACTCTTTCTTGACCAGTAAATGCCAACAGCAGTGTTGGGCTTCCCCCGATGTTTCTGCGTTGGAGGTTAGATAACGCTGGTTGTCCTGGGTGCTGCTGTACAGAACTTGACTTTTAAAAGATCCTCTCACGCAACAGTGTCATCTCATCTCTCTTCAAATGTCATTTCCCTGCAGTCGTTGTGGAGGGAATGGCTCCGCCACAGAGGATCCTCTTTCCCCCGGAGAAGATTTGCATGGCCTGGCAGCAAAGACAGCCAGCTGGAGCGGGACTCAGCAACACGGACAATACCTGCTTCCTCAACTCCGTCCTGCAGTGCCTGACGTACACCCCTCCTCTGGCCAACCACCTGCTCTCTCGTGAGCACAGCCACTCCTGTGAGCACTTTTATGACCATCTCCTTGTAAACCTGTTGGGCACATCCCGAGGATTTCCGGAATCTGGAATTTGATTTAGGAGAAAAGCAG
>NW_010153435.1:0-675 GCF_000699245.1 Pterocles gutturalis | reverse complement strand
ACCTTCCACTAGATCAGGTTGCTCAAAGATCTTCTGTGATCTATTGTTTTTAAGTGGTGGTTCTGTACTGCTGCTTTGTTTGAACAACGACATCCTCCAGAGCTCCCTAGGAGGACTATGGGCTGGTGCAAGTTGGCCTTGTTTCACTAGCATTTGGTGTTTTCCATGAAGCTATGCTGAATTATATAATTTGAAGACTTGACTACCAGTCCTCAAATCTCCTTGTCACATGTGACTTCCCACTGAAAATAAGTGGAACTGTACTGCTGCTGTAAAACTAAACTGGAGAGCCCTCAAATATACAATGAGCACATACTGACACCTTGTCTCCACACCAATTTTCCTCCATGCAGTCTTTAACAGCTGTTGAATTATATACTCTTAATTCCTTTGTCTTCCCACTCCCGTTTGTATTATCAGCTGTGTGTATTTCTTCCCTTAATTCTGAGTCTATAAACTGCAGTGATGGGAACACCGTACGATGTGCCTTGCTAGACTATGAGGCACTCAGTTTCTTCATTCAATGTGTACCATGTGTCACTGAGTCAGATGTGAAATGTGCCTCTTAGCTCCTGAGTGCGTACAAAGCACAAGGTGTTATAGTCAGTGCTAGCAATATCTTGCTCCTCAAAGCCTTCCCCAGGCCTGTTCAGTTCTCTAGCAATTTTTAATTAA
>NW_010153434.1:0-674 GCF_000699245.1 Pterocles gutturalis | reverse complement strand
GTTAAGGCTTTAAGCTAAGGATATAAAAACCGGTTTGGGTTAAATGGAAATCGTCTTGCATCTCTTTTATTCTTAACATCACTTTCTCTTTTGCAGTTTTCCAAAGCCTTTACATCTTTCTTTTACCCTTTTTATAAATGAAAAGTAGATGAGGCAATCGGTGCATTTACTCATGGAGTATGGTGTGCTTTCTCCATCAGTTTAACTGTAATCTCTCAGTCTTACTGCACAGTTGTCACATTTTGGAAACAGCCTTGTTTCATTATGGGGAAGACTTGGGCAAGGGACATGTCTAATTCATGGCATTTTCTTAAATAATTCATCCATTCCAACTATATATAGTTGGAATGGATGAATTATTTAAGAAAATGCCATGAATTAGACATGTCCCTTGCCCAAGTCTTCCCCATAATGAAACAAGGCTGTTTCCAAAATGTGACAACTGTGCAGTAAGACTGAGAGATTACAGTTAAACTGATGGAGAAAGCACACCATACTCCATGAGTAAATGCACCGATTGCCTCATCTACTTTTCATTTATAAAAAGGGTAAAAGAAAGATGTAAAGGCTTTGGAAAACTGCAAAAGAGAAAGTGATGTTAAGAATAAAAGAGATGCAAGACGATTTCCATTTAACCCAAACCGGTTTTTATATCCTTAGCTTAAAGCCTTAAC
>NW_010153433.1:0-674 GCF_000699245.1 Pterocles gutturalis | reverse complement strand
AGAATTTTCATTTTTCAGTGTTTCTGGCTTTGTGGGAGAGAGGTTGAAGTATATTTGGTAACGCCTCACTTAAAACACCCCTAAGAATGCAGAAAGTTCAGAGTTTGGGAGGGGGTTTTTGGTTACAAACTCTTACTGGGTATTGCTGAATCTACTTTTTTCAAATTGAAAAATGTTATGTTGATTAAGACTGCCTGCAGGGGTATAGAGCTATTTGGCTTTAACTTGCTGCTTATAGCTCCCTAAAATAAGAAAGTATGACCATTAATAACTTCTAATGTGAATATTTGGAAGTACAGTGCCTTGATAAAGCTGAGGGCTGGCAAGAGTTTATTTGCCACATAAACTCCCAGTGGAACATACAAGTGAGGGCTGAAGAACGTGTCTGATGAAAATTTCCTTCATGATGATTTTTAAGTAAAATGGTAGGACACACAGCACCCAGCGGGCAGAACACATCTTGCAGAGATTTGCTTTTACACTGAGCAACTGATAGGATAGGAAGAGTTCTATATTCCAGAAAAATGGACTACTGAACATTTGGCTCTTGGATTCTGTCCTGTCAATATCCAGCTCCCATACAAAGCACAAGTACTTGAACATTGACCAGGAAGCATAAATCAAAGTTTCTTTAAAAACAAGTAAAAACAAACAAACAAAAAACCCAAAAAAAC
>NW_010153432.1:0-674 GCF_000699245.1 Pterocles gutturalis | reverse complement strand
GGTTTTTTTCCTGAGTATATAATTGATATAATAAGATATTGTTTTTCCTTTCCATATTTGTATTTCCTATATCTGTAGGACGCTAGACTCAACTCTACTATTAGAAAGAAAAAGAGAGAAAGAATGATGCTAATGGGCTTTTCTTCTCAGGAGAGTGAACAAGCCTGTGAAGGATTTTGCTTCTGCACACTTTTGAGCCTGACATCTCTCATGCAGGAAGTGAACATGATGACCACTGCAGTGCAGAAAGTAGCTTTGTGTTGTTTTGCCAGGCTGCTACCCCCAGCAGTTCCCCAGACTGAGCTAGCTGATGTATCTGTGCTCTGCACTGTAGTTCTCGCACTGACTCTGACTCAGGGTGGAGGCTCTTAGTGCCTTCCTGTTCACCCACATTTCAAATGTCTTTCTTCCTTCAGCTTCATTTGCTGAAAATCATGCTTTGGAAAATCTTCCCTGGTCTCTGTGTTGCCATATCTAACTAGGAGGTCTTATGCGTTAAATTGACATATATTCTACCGCCCTATCAATTTTTCATGGCATTAATTGCCTGCAGGACGATTCCTTCTGGGAAATAAGGCTGCTAATGGGGATGGGGTTTTCAAAATAACGGACTACATTAAATACATAATTCCTCTTCTTCTTTCTACTTGGCACAAGTTTAGAGAAGAAAAAAA
>NW_010153431.1:0-674 GCF_000699245.1 Pterocles gutturalis | reverse complement strand
TGCTGTGAGGTTTCTCTTACGTGTCTTGGGCAGCAGGTAAACTGCAGGGCAGGTGCACTCTGTAGTGCTCCTCAATGTCCCAACGCCCTCTCCACCCCAGCAGCAAGGTCTTCTCCTTCCAGGGTGGCTGTGAAGGGGTTCACTGCTGGATTTCATCTGGCCAAACATCAAGGGCAGTGGCTGGGGGTATGCACTGGTGTTTGGGAACTGGTCTCACTCCCAAGGTTGACATGAAGCCTTTGTGGCTTGCTGCTTTGACCACGTCAGACTTTCTGCAGGTGTCCCCTCTGGCTCCTTGGTTTTTGCCTGGGGGAAGCTTCATGGCTCAGGCTTATCCTGCTTACGACTGTCACTAGTGTGTTCACACAGATCCTAGCACAAAGGAAAACTGGCTTTCCTGGGGATTTTGGTGCCATGCTGGCCTTTCATTTAGAGGCTTGTCTCACTGAGATTCAGAACCAGCATACAAGTATATCTGGCAACTCAACAACAGCTCAGGCCAGCTGGCACACACTGGTCACATTGACTCTGTTCAGGTCTCTGCCTATAGAGCATAGTTGTCACATCTAAATGACATCTTGGAAATGGCCCTTGGCCTAGGACAACTCCCATATGATGCCTATAAATTGCTTTGGGGTGTTCTATTTGCCCTGGACCAAAAATGTGCCAGGAAC
>NW_010153430.1:0-673 GCF_000699245.1 Pterocles gutturalis | reverse complement strand
TGGGGGGATGGTCTGCACCAAGAAGGTTACCAAAAGCTTTGTTTAAATGAATTGTGAGAGTTTAAAATTCTAGATTTGGAATCTGAAACAGCAGCTTTCTGCAAACTGATCTTTAATACTGCAGTAAGTTTAAAAATGAACCAAGCATTTGACTTATATTTAGAATAAAGAGGCATCACTTACAATAAGTATATAGTAAATACTCTATTATAGCTTTTTTTGTTTGTTTGACTCAAAGTAAATTTGCAGGCATGCTTTGGGTTCAGTTAACTGCTTGTTTTGTTTTTGTTTTTCCTTTTTTTAAGTATTGGCATGATATAAGTACTACCAAGGCACTCTGCATGTAGAATCTAAAGTTCCAGATACAGTCTTATAAGTGGATTTCACTGGATGGAATCAGTTTGTTCTGCCTTCTTTTTTATGAATGCATAGAGTGCAGTTCTTAAAAGTTTCCGACTAGTAATATATTTTAAGTGGTTGTAAATACCTACAAAAATACTTTCCTGTTTGCAAAGGATTAGCTGTAGGGCAGTATGGAGGGGGTTCTTTAAAGGTAGAAGGATGAGCATGCTTTGATTAATTAATGTTTCTGCACGTACATTCTGCAAAACAGTTCCAAAGTAATTGGTTTCTGCCCACTCTGTCCCACATGTATTTAATGTCACAGGTCGGT
>NW_010153429.1:0-672 GCF_000699245.1 Pterocles gutturalis | reverse complement strand
TAGTCAACGGTAACGGCCCCACTCTATTATAATTCAACAGCATGAAGTCCTGGGAGAGTATGGAAAATTTCAATATGCATAGTGGACAGAGGGTAACCTAGTTTATTATTTCAACATGGATCGCTTTCAACTGCCTGAGCTGTAGTCGATTATTGTTCCATCTTCCTTCCCTGCTAACCACTGACAGCTAACAACTAGCAATGGACAAGAGGAGAAGGCACACTCTCTTTCCTGGTGTCTGTGCAGTGACAGTGTCAATAGTTCTTTTACCAAGCTCTACACCAGAGCACTCTTGTATCAGACAAACAACAACATTGCCCTTAATGAAGTCCGTTGGGTTTCTGAGAACCTGAAATGAAAGTTCTTTTGTTGCAGTATAAAGTATGAAGGGAGTAATTCTTTAGCACAGAAGCCTTACAATAATAAAATAAAATTCTCAGCATTGTTACAATGATGGCCACAAACAGCAGACACAACTCTATGCTTTTTTCGCAAAACCTCTTAACAAAACACTGTCCAATTCACAGCAGAAATGGACAGTCGCTAATATTTCAAAAATCAACAGTCTAATTAGCATTAACGACATTATTATTTGTCTGGTTATCTCCTTTTGTAGAGGAGGTAAAACCACACTTTTAATGGGAACAGTGAAGTACCAAAAATAACCTTAAA
>NW_010153428.1:0-672 GCF_000699245.1 Pterocles gutturalis | reverse complement strand
GTCATTTCAGACAATTTTAATGGCACAACCATGTTGTGCTCATAGATGTAAGAAGTCATAAATCAACTCAGTTTATTTAAAACACTTCACATATGACAGCTTCAATCTGGGCTCTTACACGACAGTGTGACTTCAGGCCCACTACCTTTAAGACAGGAATAGGCAATGAACAGAGCTACAAATAACATGTATTTGGAAAGATTATGAGAGGTTCCTTTCAGCCAGAAGCAATTATTCTGAAAGATATTTTATGTAAACAATTTATGTAATCCCTAGGACTGTGGGTTTGAGGTCTTATCCTGTGCAGTAATTGTGTGACACTGAATGTGTTAATCCTGTCACTGAGATGTCTGGGTAGATCCTCCAAATAACAGAACCATCTCCAATAAAAACATAATACGATTAAGCAGAATACACGTACATTGAGTAACAGAAAATCATCCAGAAGTTAAAACTGAATCAAAATGAGCACCAAACAAAAAGCTTTTTTTCCAAAAGGTACAGACTAAAATCATCTGGACAGACAATTGTAAAGTAATTCTGTAAGAGCTGATCAATCCAAACATTAATGAATTAAAGATGTTTTCCCCACACCATGTATCAGACCAGAATATGTATGTATAGACACTAAGACTCTGATACTGTAACTTACAATATACCCTACATCCATGT
>NW_010153427.1:0-672 GCF_000699245.1 Pterocles gutturalis | reverse complement strand
TATCCCTGATATGCCTAGAAACAGCATAATTTCTGTTGGGCTTCGTTGAACTGAGGCTTTTTATTTACTGACAATCTATACTCAGTTGAACGAGATGCCAACCTTATCTTTATTTATTGTGTTTTTATTTTTTTTCTTTTGCATTTTATGATTAGCAATGTTGTATTTATATTTTATGCTTACTTCATAATCATTAATGGAGATAATAAATAACGTAGGGCCTCGTAATTATTCTTCCACAGGAGACACCCTTCTGAGGAGTGACATAGCTGTTGCATTTTTTGCCCTTGCTTTACTGAGTGTTACTCTTTTCTCTGTTCTGCTAAAAGGGAAAAGCAGGGTGGCAGACTGCCTGCTTGCTCTTGTCCAGGCTGCTGTTGGGAGCAGGTCAAATTGTCTAAGTGGAGAACAAATTGCAGTTTCCCTGGGATGTGCTAATTTGGGAGAGGCTTCTGGACAATGGGGTAAAAAGGGAATTACCTATGCAGACGTTGCACCTCATTCAATTTATACGGGCTAAAACCAGTGGGTGCTTCTTCCTCTTCAGTCTTGGGTATTTTGGGGGTAGTTTTATGTGTTTCCAGACAATCTGTTTGACCATTGTTCCTCTTTTCACTCACCTGCAACTTTGTTTACAAAGCTGTTGCTTGGTGTCTTGGTGTCAGGACCACC
>NW_010153426.1:0-671 GCF_000699245.1 Pterocles gutturalis | reverse complement strand
CTGCAAGGTCCCGAAGGCTTTTCTATGTGATAGTCTGACCATCTTCTGTCCCAGCTATGCATCTCAAATTTGTAACTTGGACTTGGACCAAGGAGGACACGACTTGGTCTGAGAAAGCTTCACATGAGACAGCTTCCTTCTTCCTGTAACACGTTTATTTTCAAACCATAACCTGTTTGTACAAGAAATTACATCTGTATTTTGTCACTTTTCAAGCCTTGAAGCATTTCTTTGTTCACATGCTTTCCTTCTTCTAGTGCATCACAACAGTGATGAAAACATCAGCTGTCGGATATTGTTCACTGCTATTTCTCCTTTCGTTTCCCCATCTCTTTATAATGCACGATAAACCAAAAGGTTTTAATTAGGTTTTAATTACTTGCCATTTATTAAAATTTGGATCAATTCCATTTGTTAAGTAAAACAAGGCAATTCAGTGAAAATGGTTCTTAAAATACAGGCTGTGTAAGCATTGTCCAAGTGCATTGGTCAGGTAACATATTCCAACCCTTAGGAAGCATCACAATGGTCATCAAATTATTTAAGGAGTGAAAACAGCTGAGACTAGAATTATTTGAGGATCTTAAAAAGAAACTCTTTGTTTAGTTTCTGTGTATATTAAACAAAAATACTTTAGAACAAATGTTTTGATAAAGCACATTAAGAAATGT
>NW_010153425.1:0-671 GCF_000699245.1 Pterocles gutturalis | reverse complement strand
TCAGGCTGATTGAGTGTTTGGATTTCTTTTTGTTACTGAGCCTTTGTGCCGGAGGGGATGTACTGTAATTCTCTATGTTGTCCATACCTATTCACTTTTAATTGAAAGGCCAAGACTGTATTAAAAAATGTCATTGTCAAATTGATCTTTTTTTATTCTTATTATTTTTAGATGTCTGTATGACAAGTGGGTGGATTAATCACACAGTATGAACTGGAAGTAAATTTAAGCCATCGCACATGTAGAGGAACTGTAATTATGTCTCTCAAAATCATAATATTTGGGTAATCAGTAGATGAACTTTGACTATTTAAGCACATAGTTGCATACAGCACTGTTGTTTGTGGTATTTCAATGTAAAACACAGTCTAGTTATTATATTTCCATGGATAACTTCTCATTAAATCTACATCGCTTCAAAAAATATTGTACTTTGATTGCAAGTATGCTGGTAGCCTGTTCCCCCAGTTAACGGTGCTGGAGCCGGGAGGGTATGGGAAGGCGCTGCTCCGTTGTGTGCCGTGGGGAATGGCACACAGGTCCTTTCTGGTACACACACGTTATTGCAACTGTTGCTTGACAGAAATCTGTCGTGGTTTGTTCATTCCCTAGATATGCAAAAACATGGTAATGCAGTCTAAATGTATTGAAGAGTGTGGTAAAAAAAAAAA
>NW_010153424.1:0-671 GCF_000699245.1 Pterocles gutturalis | reverse complement strand
AAAAAAAAAGTCACCCTTCACTTTTTTTGCAAATAATTTCCTACCAATTGTGAGACAAAAGAAACCGCTTTTTGCGAAATAAAGAAAAATATTTATAGGAAACATATCCAATTAAAAGAAAAGAATACAGAAGAAATTATCACAGTGATTGTTTCAAAATTCATCTCTCTGGTGATGATCAAGTTTCTGATATAGCATCAATTTAATCAACCATTGAATACGAAGAACACAATCCAAAGTAACATTTCAGGGACTTCAGGGAGGGCATGATGCTGAAAATTAATTGCAATTATATCTTTGGCTTAAGTTCACCAAGTAAAGCAAATGTGCTAAACAGCATAGAACTGTTCCCCCAAAGATTGTGCTGGCTGTCAGAAAGTTTTCCTCAGATTTCCTACCTGCACTGAAGTATTACCTGAGCCAACAGCTTGGCAAGCATAAGATATGAGCTTGGAAATTATTTTGGCAGTATCTACCAGATGGGCCAACAGAGACTTCAGATGGGTTGGTCTGGGCTTGTATTGTTGGGTTTACATCACTGTTCAACACCTGCTACCAGATGGGCCACAGGATGAAAATGGTGACGGCACTGAAGGACCATCCTCCTCCCCAGCACATGCCAAAAGACACCAGATGCAGAGTATTTTAAAGATAACTTCAGAGGACAGACA
>NW_010153423.1:0-670 GCF_000699245.1 Pterocles gutturalis | reverse complement strand
GGAATCATAATAAAATTGTTTGACAAGCAAGTCACACCAATTTCAAACTGCTAGTCATGTTTCTTCTGAAGACCAGGGTATGCAGTAGTCCCTGAGACACAGAATGCAGCAGTACAGTATTGTATCAGCAAAATAACTCTTTTTGGATTTACACTGTTGCTCTCATGGAATGCATTTCAGGTTTCTTAATTAGACATAAATGACTTTGATCTCTCAGATCCATCACTCAATTGTAGAGTGCTTGAAATATGAGTTTTATGCAGTAATCCACCCCTTTAGGATGGAGGGCGACCAATCACAGTCCTGCTGCAGTGAAAATGATCCTTTCATTGAAACTAGGCATCCCTACCAGAAGCAAGCCAAAGTATATCCAGAGCTGACGAGCCTCTTCCTTAGCTCTCATCCAATAAGCATCTTTTTGTCCTTGTTTTTATAGGCGCAATGAGGCAGCTCCTGTGCTGCGTTTCTATAATGTGCCTGTTACGCACGACAAAAATTCTCAGCAGTGAAGTGCAACAAGCACAACGCTGCCGTTGGCAGATTCTTTGGGCCGGGAAGGAGGCACGTTCGGTTCCCCTCCACCTAGCACCGGCTCGGAGACTGGCCTTTCCCTGCCTAGAGAGTTTGCGAAGCGGTCTCTGTCGAGGGCGCTGCCTCAGAACGGGTGCTG
>NW_010153422.1:0-670 GCF_000699245.1 Pterocles gutturalis | reverse complement strand
GTTTTCAAACGCGGCGGCGCGACGGCTTACCCCGAACTTTTCTTGCAGCATCCTTGCCGAAGGGAGGAGGGAGGGGGCTGTGTCAGAGCAATACTAACTCACCTGTAAAAGCAGTGAAGTCAAAACAGATCTTTACACCGAGTAAAAATTCACTAACAGCGAAGCAGATGAAGTACACGTAAAGCAGTTTTAAAAAGCACTGAAAATTCAAGAGTGGTTTTGAAAATCACATGATAAAAGAGAGCAAAATGACGAGAAGAGAGTAACATATTCCACATTATCAGAAAAGGTAAAATCCTTTCACCAACGAAAAAGTGGAGAGAAAAAAATCTAGCCTTGAGAGAAATAAGGTGGAATTATTGTCACTTGAAGTAGCAACCTGCTCCAGTCACTTCGGGACACGGGTTTACAATGGACATGGCACAGAGGTTCCCACACTGAAGCAGTCATATCGGTGTCTGACAGACATACTAAAAGTTAAGAAAATCTGGTTAATACTCCTTTAATTCTAGATTTCTTCATAAACAAGAGACACTCTTGCTAAAAACAAATATTTTAAAGTAGTGAGAGGAAAAAAGATATATTGCTGTTTAATTCAATGAGGAAGTAATGAAAGTTCTTTAATACTTTGCCTCAATTAACTTTTTCTGGGACTCAGGGAAAAAAAGGA
>NW_010153421.1:0-669 GCF_000699245.1 Pterocles gutturalis | reverse complement strand
CAGGCAAGCAAATATATGGGCAAGAGGACAGGAAAGGAGCACAGGGACTGGGACCACTGCATAAAACAGCAGTCACTGGGGTTTCAGGAATCAGGGAGGCCATCTACCACCAACCAGTGGCTTGATCACTCTCTAGCATATACAAGTGGCTGTATGATTTTGGAAAGCATGGATTTTTTTGGCAGTCCTCATCTGCTTCCCAGAAAGCTTATTGCTTATCTGGACACTGGGACTAGATATATGCTCTCAGTGCTCTAAGGTACAGGAGACATCCTCCCAAGGGTAGCAGATATGGTGTGGGAGCAAAACAAAACTATGCCCTTATGAAGAATCACTGGAAGCCAAGGGAGGCATCCTATGGAGCCTCAAATTCCAATAGACATATATGTGTAGCCAACTAAATTACAACCCTTACCTATTGTCACAGCAGATAACGAAAACACACCGCATCCTGCTAGGTGCTCCTGGATGCTCAGTCAGTATACATATTTACTCATTAATGCCAATTTAGGTAACAAAACCTGCTTTTGAAGAATTCAACATTCACCATCTTCACAGTGTAGCCTAACAGGACACTTTTTGTTGAATGCCAGCAGATTACATTCAGATCTCTTTAAAGGAGGAGCTGCCTGTTTTGGTATGCTTTGAGCAAATCTGGTGGATACTCTA
>NW_010153420.1:0-669 GCF_000699245.1 Pterocles gutturalis | reverse complement strand
TATATATATATATATAGGAATACTTATTATTTAAAAAATAAAAAAAACCAACATAAAATAAAACCAACATAACCGAGGAAGCAAAACGAACAGAGCAGCATAAGAAACTTCTGTCTTCTATTGCCTTCTAGACTAACATGGAAGAGGGATTTACAAGAGCAAGGCAACAAACAGAAATCCAGCCATCACTGGAATGACTCATCATATTTCAGAAATTAAGCAAAAGGTTGAAATCACTTGTGTTGCTAATGAATAACAACCTAGTTAAGGGGTTTTTTTTGAAGTGTAAAACTGACCAGGGTTATCAGTTTTCTAAACAATCACAGCAATCTCTAATTACCCAGGGACAGAAACACAAAAGATGTGCTCCAACACAGCTATCTGGTGTTCAAGAGGCATACAGGACACAGGTTAAACTACTTCTAGCAAACTTATGCCATGTAACAGGCCTCAGCAGATTAGCTAACGGATACTGGGAGTACTATTTAGCTTTCAACAACACGCATTAATCTGGTCTTTCTAGTCAAGCAGTTTATTCTGCAGTTTTATGGGCTTTGGCTACATCTGGCCCAGAAATGAGGCAAAAACTCAGCCCCTGGAAAAAACGTTGTTTTCTATATATTGCAGATGATATACAGCTGCTTCACCAATAAAGGAAGCAGCTGCATA
>NW_010153419.1:0-668 GCF_000699245.1 Pterocles gutturalis | reverse complement strand
TTTTTTTTTTTAATAGTAAGGTAGTTACTGTTTCCATTGTCACCCATTCATCTTTTTAAACTATTTTCGTTGTAAACCTTGAAACTGTTATGTTATTTTCTAATAGCTGAACTTCAGTGGCATTTCTTAAATTACTGGGTGATCAAAGATGGCAAACAAAATATTGTAATTAATTTCCTGCTAGTTACTTTTGTGGGAAAAGCAGGAATCTGTCATGTGTCAGTTCCAGTATTTCTGCAAAACATTTCAGAAAATACTGCTCTCTCGTAAAAATACATTTGAAGAAAAAGGTAAAAACATTCTTGGCTATCTAAGGAATGTAAAATAAATTTTAGGAGACTTAAAATGTGTTTTTCTGGTCTTGTAGCAAAAAAGAAAGAACCACTAGATATAAGAAATTTTGATTATAGTGCTCGAAGCTGGACTGGTAAATCACCAAAACAATTTTTGATTGACTGGTGCAGGAAGAATTTTCCCAAGAGCCCAAATCCCGCTTTTGAAAAGGTTCCAGTTGGAAAATATTGGAAATGTAGGTATGTACTTCCTATAAACTTTTAATTTTCTTTTTGGTTCATTTAAAAATATAAACACTGGCTACTCCTCTCTTGTTGTGTTGATCCAGATATGTAGGAATATGATGCGTTTAATCCAAACTCTCTTTTCTTTTT
>NW_010153418.1:0-669 GCF_000699245.1 Pterocles gutturalis | reverse complement strand
TTCCTGCTAACCCTGGATTAATTAAAATAGCTGTCACTGTTGGTGTTTCAGAGTAAATGTTGCTGTTCTGCTGGTTGCACTTCACATTCAGACATATCGGATCTGAAAACATTTTAATTTCTATTTCTTTTTTACCTGTATATTGCCTGCAGTGGCACCTCTCTTAACATCATAACGCACAACAAAATCACCATTGAGGAGGGTTTCATCGAGTTCAGGATTTATCTTCTGTTGATCTACAGTTGGCTTAAATAAAATATGAGCCTGCAAAGCAATGAGAAGAGAAGATTTAAAGCAACATAACTCAAGGCTGCCACCGGCAGAAACATCTGGCAGCTGCTGCTTTACCTTGGTTTCATTCTGCACTTTTGTGAGCGCCTCGGTTAACTCATTTGTCATGAACGTGCTGTCTGTCTCCAAGAAGCATATCCCTTGGGGCTCGAAGATGTGCACATCAATCTGACACAGAAGAAGTCACCATCAGCATCTCGGAGGGAACGTGGCCATGCCCGAAGAACAGGGCGCTGCTCCCTGCCTATCCCTCTCTGGGTAGCTCACCTGGAAGTGCTTAACAAGCTGCTTTGGTCGGACCTTGATCAGCAGCTCAAACTTCCCCAGCTGCCGCTTCAACAGCTCCTCGTATGTCAGCTCAAAAGTGACTTTGCTGGC
>NW_010153417.1:0-669 GCF_000699245.1 Pterocles gutturalis | reverse complement strand
AAGAAAAAAAAAAAAAGAAGTAATTTTGAGTTCCAGTTACGGGCAAATACACAAAAACACTGAAACTTGTCATACTGAACAATTTTGGGATTTTTTTTTTTTTTTCTCAGCTCAGCTGCTGATGTCATCTGGTAGAAGACCAGTGAGAATTATGACGTTTTCTTGCTCAGGTAAATGGACTTTAGTTAACAAGCCTAGAAAAAGAATTAGCAATTGGCAGAGAAGATGATGGAGAATTTAACAATCTCAGAACATACAAAACAATTTGTATTTTCAAATTATTTTATTTTTCTCATAATACTACTGCTAACACTCAGTTGTAATTAAGGATGTGTTTACTGCATCTTCCAACAAGTGTCACCTAGAAAAGACTCAGCTCCCAGCCTTTAATGAGAAGCTTTCAAACAGTGAAGGGGAAGTGGGGCAGATGCTACAGTATTTTATTCAGATTTTAATAAAATACAGATTTTATTCCTGCACAGAACACTTTTGTGCAACCAACTTGCAGAAAGCTGCCATTTTCTCCTACAGCTACTAAAGGTTCAAAACCAGACTTGATTCCTAGAATGACCTTCAATATGAAACATTCCACAAAACATTCCTTCCTCTGCATGAAAATTGCTCATTTCAGAAATATCCCCACCAGGTCTATCAGTGTCACAAAACTTA
>NW_010153416.1:0-669 GCF_000699245.1 Pterocles gutturalis | reverse complement strand
CTGCGGCCGCGGCGCGGGGACCGACCGGTGTCGCTTGGTTTCTGTTCCAGCCTGAGGGACCAGATGAAGCAACAGCTCACG
Organism: Pterocles gutturalis; assembly: GCF_000699245.1. Taxonomy (NCBI): domain Eukaryota; kingdom Metazoa; phylum Chordata; class Aves; order Pterocliformes; family Pteroclidae; genus Pterocles; species Pterocles gutturalis. The sequence continues at coordinate 588 of NW_010153416.1, read as the reverse complement.
GAGTGCAGCGCCGCGCTTGGCGCCGGTAAGCTTATTCCTGTTCTAGCTCCCTCCGCCTAGCCCCCGCGCTTGCTCCGTGTGCTGGTGCAGTCGCAAAGAACGTGACGCGGCGAACGTAGAGTTAAAAAAGTCATGATCAAAAGTGCCCGTAATTACAATGACATGTGTGACTTGGCTGAGCGTCTCACTGCATTTCCTAGGCAGCTCCTGGAGACGTGTTTGAACGCTCACAAAACTGCCGTGGGATTATTGCCCACTGCCCTTTCTCTTCTTGGGTTTTCACTTGTAGACCACTCTGACACGCGATGATGGTTTCCAGGCATCGGACCACTGAAGTCTTAGCAGAAGGCTGCCAACGTGTTTGGCAGCAATCCTGATTTAAGGTGTATTTTCCTGCTCCCAGTGTGTTCCTGTTGCCTGCGTCCTCTCCCACTAAGCCACCCAGCTGCATACATAGAGCAATGCTGTGAGCGAGCTCCGGCATGACTAAATAGGTGCCAAATGGAAATGTTCTACAGCCTAATTGTTCTCTGATACAGCTGATAGTGTAGTCTCACTAACTGTGGAAGAGATGATAAGGCATGGAGG
>NW_010153415.1:0-669 GCF_000699245.1 Pterocles gutturalis | reverse complement strand
AAAAAAAAAAAAAATAGCACTTGGCAAAAAAACTTTCTACTTCTGCACAGCAGTTTGCAAGTTTGGGGTTTTTTATAGCAACATATGGATATTATTCAGAGGAAACTAATTACTACTGAGATGAAGAAAGTTGGTGCTTTTTGAGAAGCTAATATGGACAGAAAATAAATTCAGTTCTTATGTTGGAAAAATTATTGGAGAAAAGCTGTCTGTGTTATCCGTAGCTGGTTTGCTTAAGTTTATGTACTGTGATGATATCAAGATATAGAGATGGGTTTAACCTAGAAGAAGAAAGAAAGGAGTAAAAAAGGGTCCAGAAAGGAAGATAAATAAATAGGCATAAATAAATGACAGGATAAATAAATAGGATAAATAAATGACAACGATTAACAAGGGTCCTGAGAAATATGCAAAGATGTCATCAGTACTCAGACATGTTTAAATAGTGTTTATTCTGTTGTTTTGGAGACCTAACAATGCAGAAGTAGTAATGTTTCCACACAGGTTCGAGCAGTATGTGCAAGAATTACATCAGATTTGTAATTATTCTCTTCTCTACTTCAGAGCTGGTATCTGTAAGCAGTGTATGCCAACTGTTTATGGGCTACACAATCAAGAGTAAGAGTAACTATTCCAAACTGGTTAGGCTTAAAAAAAAAAAAAAAAAAA
>NW_010153414.1:0-668 GCF_000699245.1 Pterocles gutturalis | reverse complement strand
TTTTTTTTTTTTTTTGCTCATAGTATACAATGACCAGACTAGAAATGAGTTACTTTAACAACCCTGATCACATCAATTAATTTGGATTGCAAAAGAAATAGTAAGCGCTCCTGCATTCTGCTATAGCCACTTTGCATTGTAGTTGGGAATCTATATAATGATCAATATGCCCGTGTTAAAAATGAGATGCTGAAGTTCTGAAGTGCAGCAGAAAACAGAGTCCTTTCATATGTTTGTTTTTTTGTTGATGGAAAATTCTCAGCTGGCTGTTAAGAATACTCTCCTTCATGTACATATAATATGAAATAACTAAAAAAGGCGCTGTGTTTTGTGCATGTCAGATAACGTATTTCCCCATGATTCTCAGAGGCATGGAAAATAGCATTTTGTTGTCTTCTTAGCAACAGATTCTAGTGCAGACAGTGCCATTAAAATCTTGACATTTGTTGTTCTTGGTAGCAAAATTTCTAGCAATAATTTCTGTTTTCCCCAAACTGGGCACAGGGGAATATTACAAATGCCATACAGAAGGTTAAATAATTCTGGTTGTAAATATCAAGATATTACTGGGTCCGTGGTTCTTTGAAAAAAAGGATGCATTTTTACTAGACTCTCAAATGTGTTCTTGTGCAGTCTATATGTACATATTCCATTTCTACAAATATATT
>NW_010153413.1:0-668 GCF_000699245.1 Pterocles gutturalis | reverse complement strand
CAGAGTGATCGACGTGTCCTGGCTGCGGGTCACTTGTATACAAGCTGCCAGTATGCAGGTGAGGTGAGGAACTGAAAAAAATCCCAGTCTCAGATTTCCATACCTCAGAGCAAGGTGTTACCGGGAAAAATCTGATGATAAAGCACACAGCAGCAGTGAACGTGTTCTGTGCTTACAGAGTATTTATCACTAACTGCTAGACATCATTGCAAAAGCTGGCTTTACTGTTATGAGATACACAGTGGAAGGCTTCTGTTTTAAATGGTGTTTGTTCATTCCATTCCTACCTCCTTACTATATGTCCTACTATAGTTTCTTTCACCAGCACACTGTCAATTACACGACTACACTCAACAGTTCCCAAGATAAAGAGCTTTTGACTTCCAAGAGGGGAGGGCATTCATACTTGGAGCCCATCTCTCTGAGGTCCGTGCAAGTTCTGCCATTTATTTCTATGGCACCAAAGCAGCCTCCTTGCAGCCACATCAGATCCTGAGATCTTGTTTCTGTACTTGGAGAGATGATACCTGTCCATTTCTGCTATCTACTTGTTTGCACTCTTCAAAGTGAAGGGCTGTGCTTCAATGCAGCTACGTTGCAGCTAGGAAGTCTGTGTTCTGAGTGGTTTAATATTGACATATTGGCTTTAATATTGTCAATATTGACAC
>NW_010153412.1:0-668 GCF_000699245.1 Pterocles gutturalis | reverse complement strand
AAAAAAAAAAAAAAAAAAAAACACAGTGATGCCTTGTGTAATCTCTTCCTCTCTCCTTCTCTACCCTGGTGAGAAAGCAGTCCATAAGTGACTCAATATATAGAAAATAAAAGCACTCGGACTACATAAGTGAATGTTCTTGGCATTGTAAAGGTTGTCCCATAAGAGATACCTAGAAATCATGCAATACTTCCATGGGCAACAAGACATTTTTCAGAGTACCAGGAAGATCATCTCTGTCCTCAAGAGGTCTTCCATTCAGTACTGCACACAGTTCAATCAGTTATTTTCTGCTATAATTCATAAAGAAATCTGTTCCCTTTTAAACAAAAAGATGTACACAAAAATTTCTGCAATTGTGACTGCTCTTTTTTTAATAATGTAGTACTGTACATTTTTTGATGATGGATGTCAGGTAACCCACCTTATTTATTCTAGTCTAAGCAAAAATGCTTTATTTGAGAATTACAACCAAGGCAGGAAAAGATACATTTATAGTAACTTTGCTTAAAATGCATCAAGTTCTTCAGTATGGAGACACACCTTCAAATGAAGCTAAGAAGCAACATGTAGTAAGTAAAGGGCAGACAATAGCTTCAGAGTATAAATCAATATATTCCTATTGTTGTCCAAAACTGAAGTTCGTCACCCGGTGTTCAACAAGTCAA
>NW_010153411.1:0-667 GCF_000699245.1 Pterocles gutturalis | reverse complement strand
TGCAAAGAACGATGCTGCTCGGTTGGGTTGATCCATGACAACTTACAGAGGCTCAAAGAAACGCTGATATTTAGATACGCGTCTATCGCTGTCTCCTCCCTGTCAGCATGCTCCAGTCTCTCTTATTTAGGCACTCAAATAAGCGTAGTTATACTAAAATCTAACCTGTCCCTGATTCCAAGCCTGGAAAAAAGATTTATGGCTCATGCCATAATTTACTCAGTTCCCAGTGTTTCGGTCTTTCAGAGGGAGAAGAGAAAAGACAGTCCACCGAGAAGGTTCATTTCTCAGAAACAGAAACCGTTTCGCAGCGATGCCCAACGCCAGATAACGATAATCACGCTGCTGGAACAAATTGTCTTGACCTTCCTACCCAAAAATGTGTGGCTTCGCCAAACGCTGCTGCTGCAACGAGAGCTGGAGACAATGATAAGAGAGAAATTTCTGCTAAAAATAAGCAAAAATCAAATAGTTTCAGCAATAGCATGGCGTTTTTTAAAAAAATGCATTCCTTCCCGTTTCATAATGTGTGTGAAAAGCACACAGTTCACCAGGGAAACTACACAGAGCATTGCTCTGAAATAGAGCTGAAAATGTGTTTTTTTTCAAGACTTGATGCATGTGCAACAAACCTGCGTCTGTGGTGGGAGAGGAGGAAACTGCAACC
>NW_010153410.1:0-667 GCF_000699245.1 Pterocles gutturalis | reverse complement strand
GTTTGTTTGTTTGTTTGTTTTAAAAAAGGCTGTATTTTGTACAATGGCTATACCATCTGTTCTTTACCGCTGGTTCTTGGCTTCTCAGCACCAACACCACAAAAATGGCTTAGGCAGTCGGTTTTGTACAGAAAGTACAGCCAGCTCCTACGTTTTCATGTATCTGTTACTTGAAAGAGTTGACGTGTATCACAGCTGTACATCTCCGACACTAAATGCATTAGTACATGGAAAAAATACCTTAGCTGCTTAGCAGTGACTTTTCTCATGGAAATAAAAATGTTGTTGCTGTGTCCCCTATTTTCTCCTCTTTGCCTTTACCATATTTTATCAGCCTGTAAATAAAAAGAACACTTTCCCTCCTAACTGCCTTCCTTCTCTTGTGAGGGAAGTCTCTGTGAGAGCTCAGAGTAAGGCTGGGCACCTTCTATGTGTGTGTCACCACTGCGGTCAATATTATCATAGAGGCAGACACATCCGTGTAGGGTACTGAAACTGGATTTTATCAGGGGAAGAAAGAAAAAGGAAGGTTGTTCAGGACTCTCATGGATTTCATTTGGCAAAAATGAAAAATCTATCCAGAATTCTTATGATTACATTAAAAAATCTCCAATGACCGCATGAAAAGGTTAGATATAAAACCTTGATCAGATTTTTTTTTTTTTTT
>NW_010153409.1:0-666 GCF_000699245.1 Pterocles gutturalis | reverse complement strand
CCAGCAGGGACGGCCACCGCCGCACCCACGCTGCCGGCCTCTCCGCCTTGGCAGACCCCTGGCACCCGCCCCACGCCATCCATGTGCCCCCAGTGCCGCCCCACTACCCCTGGCGTGCCCATGGGGTCAGCCTGGCTCTCCACGGCATCAACCCCATCATTCTCAGTGCCACCATGGCATCAACGCCGTTATTCCCAGTGTCACCATGGCATCAACCCCGTTATTCCCAGTGCCCACATGGTACCAACCCTGTTACGCCCAGTGACCCCATGGCACTGATCCCATTATTCCCAGTGCCCCCACAGCACTAACCCCGTTACTCCCAACGCCCCCATGGCACCGACACTGTTATTCCCAGTGCCCCCATGGCCCCAAACCCATTGCTCCCAGTGCCCCTATGGCACCGACGTGCCCCCATGGCACCGACCATTATTGCCAGTGCCCCCACAGCACCAACCCCATTATTCCCAGTGTCCCAATGACACCAACCCCATTATTCCCAGTGCCCCCACAGCAGTGACCCCGTTACTCCCAGTGCCCCCACAGCACCAACCCCATCACTCCCAGTGCCCCCACAGCAGCACCCTCATTCCCCCACATGCCCAAAGTACCATCCCCACTCCCTGACTGTGCCGGCAGCGTTGTCCCCACTCCCCAGCCATGCCG
>NW_010153408.1:0-666 GCF_000699245.1 Pterocles gutturalis | reverse complement strand
TTTTTTTTTTAATTCCGTTAACAAACAATTTTGTCTGTATGGAACTGCAGAGAAAAACACGGCATTTTAAATTATTCAGCAAGTAAAGCTGTTGTCTAAATGCTACCGCCCTTAACCATGAAGTAAGGATGCAGGCACTTCCTAGGGAGTAGGGAGCTTTCTGAAAAAAATAGCTATGTAATATATCATAAAATTTAAAGATAAGAAAAACTGAAGGTCAAAAAAGTTCTGTTTTACAGAAAACTTGTATTGACTTCAGCAGAAATTTGCCGAGTTAAACAACGTTAAACATCTCTGGATCATATCTGCTAATTCCAGTGAAATAAAAATGCAACAAAATACAATGATGATGGCAACCAAGATTCAGATATTTTTATTTTCGGTCTGAGTGCATGATTCCAGTCTTGAATTATGACTTGAAAACCTGAAACAATATTTAACCTTTACCTTGATGTTGCACAAGACAACAGCTACTGTACAACCCACAAATAAAGAGTATTTAATGAGATATGAGATATCTATCAGATGAATTACTAAAACCAGTCATCATTACTTAATAATTACACTGGTTGTGGACTTACTCCTGGATGGTTTTTTAAAAATTTCTGCACATCATTAAATGCCACAAATAGTTTTACTCTAACAAATTCGAAATCACAAAAAAAA
>NW_010153407.1:0-666 GCF_000699245.1 Pterocles gutturalis | reverse complement strand
AAAAAACAAACAACAAAAAAACAAAAAGGAAAAACAAAGTAACAAGCCTCTCCTTGCTTAAACTTAAAGAAACATTCTCCTGAAATAACACAGCTTGGTCATGCCAGGGAATATTTTTTAAATTTTCTTTTAGTATCTAAAAGTCTGATAACTTTTGTCTATTTTGCATAAACGAGGCCTCTTGCACGTCCTGTGTGTTAATGAACTGTTTGAACTCCCTCTACAGCCAATCATTAAGTGCACCCCAACTTTGGTGGAACCAGATATTCCTTGTCATCGGTGGCTTAAGGCAGGGATGAAGTCAGGCACTGTACTGACAGCTGAGAACTCAGTGTTTTACGTGCTGCCAGTGATCCACTGTCATTTCAGATATGTGGAGGAGGAAGCTCTGAGACAGCAGAAGGAACAACAGGCAGGTGACGCAGCAGGGGCAGGAGCCGGGGACTGAAGTGGGAAGGAGGGAAACTGAGTGGGACTTGATGGCTGGCTGGAAAGATTGGCAGCTGAGGGAAGGCAGGCAGTAAGGGACTACCAGATCATCTGGGACAAGAAGCTGGTTACAAGGGAGGAGCGGGCACCTGCTGGTTAAATTTGTGTTAGCAGTTTTGGGCAGAAATCATATGCCATTTTGGCAGGGAGGATTGAAAGGAGAACCAGTGGAGTGGG
>NW_010153406.1:0-665 GCF_000699245.1 Pterocles gutturalis | reverse complement strand
TTTCTGGTGGTGAGATCTCAGTATGCCTGAACTCTGATATCCATGCATCCTGCTGAGCTGTGTCCCGCTGTTGGGTACACGAGGTTTTGCATCAGACCAGGATTAGCTTGGTTGGAGTTTCGTTCTCTTTTTATTTGCTCTTTTTCCTCATCTGAAAATGGACATTTTTCTTCTACTTGTTCCGTGTACATAATGTGATTACTTATATTCTGTTGCTAGTGGTTAACATGAACACAGAAAACACGTTTGAGCACTTGCATGTGGGAAATATACTTGCAATGTATGATTTTCTTTAAATGGTGAAAAAGCCACTGGCTTTGGGACAGGAATCAACGGGAAGTCAAACTGTCCCAAATATGTTCTAGGTCAATACATTTAACCGTAATACTTTGGTTTTGGAATTTCTTCCAATGATTTTTATGTCTTGTAACTTTCGTTACTAGTTATGGTGACCATGATTTAAACATGTGCTGAATTAAAGAAGGTAGTTATTTATGAAAAAAATCACTCTTAGTAATCTACACTGTCTTTGTTCTATCTGCTATTTGCCATGAATGTTAATAGCCTTTAGAACTGCATCCAGTTTTGCTTTAAAGACTATAAATTAAAGACAACTCATCACATTTAGAAGAAAGCTGTTAATTCCTTGTTAACTGTTCCCACCT
>NW_010153405.1:0-665 GCF_000699245.1 Pterocles gutturalis | reverse complement strand
CAAGTGTCTGTTCTTTAAATGCAGACTCAAAGCATGTCAGACACAAGAGTGCTAGATCAGCTGGAGGACTTGTCACCAGATGTGCAAGCTTTTCAAATTAAAGAATCATTTAGTGTCACTTTATTCCTAAAACACAGTGAGATCCGGAATTAATCCTGGATAACATACAGATTGAGCCCATCTCCTCGGTCAAAGAGAACAGTTAGCAACCCCTCAAGGAAGAAGGGTTACACACACGACATCCACGTATTAATAGCCTGCATGCACATCCTTACGCAACTAATCTAAAAATTGCTGGTTCTGACAGTTAGGCTTTCAGGTGACAGACCATTCAAAAGAAACATACAACCTGCAGTTTAATAGCAAAAGTTTGGAGTTATTCTTTACTTCTCAGAATCTTAACAACTGCTGCTATTGAGCACTGGACATTTTCTGCCCTTTCTTACCAGATACAGCAAAAACAGTGAAACTGCAATGATTACTTCAGAAATGCTATTTGCAAAAACGTGGCCAGGAAGGGCTATGTAACACTCAAAAGCATCCAATGAAACTCAGAATTTTGCTATTGCAGGGCGGGGGGGCAGGGTAAGTAAACAGCGACTTTTCCTAGACTGATTGTTATTTAAAGTATTTCAGTGATTCCAGTAACCCAAATCATAACTGCA
>NW_010153404.1:0-665 GCF_000699245.1 Pterocles gutturalis | reverse complement strand
TTCTCCTCCAGCATTATCAAAGAGTTTATTCAGCCTGAATGGGTTGCCTACACAAATTTAATTAAATTTTTAAAAATAAAAATTGGAAAGCATTAGAGAGGGAGATAAGGCAGTGCCTTTTTCTTCTTTTTTCTCCCTCCTCCTTTTTTCCTTCTGTAACAATAATAAAGCCAAAGATCTAGTTGAGAAAAAAAGTGTCTGAGTGATTCATCAGGACTGAATCACAGTCACCATGCAGTGGAATTCGCTGCCTTCGCTTCTGCAGGAGTAACTCCGTCACTGCTTTAGATCACTGGCTGCGCTTTCAGGCACAGATATAAGGCAGAGAGAGGGAGATAAAACCAGCCTAACAGAGAGGCTTTTTGGTGTGCACGGCGTGTTCCCTTTGAACACAGCATGGTCTCCTTTGCCCAGTTGTGTGGGATGGATTTTATTAAAAAGAGAGCCTGAATAATTTCAGTTTCTTAGGGTTATGCGTGCCATTACACCATGCAGTCCTCCCACTCTGCTGGGGAAGAACTTAGTTCTTTCTGTTCCACTTTCAATGCAAGCTTCCCCGCTCTCGCTGGGAGGTTACCTCTGGAGTCAGCACTCTGCCTGGGCTGCCGCATCTGTTGGTACCCAGACCTAAGCTGAAAAATCCAGATGCAGCAGCTGAACACCTC
>NW_010153403.1:0-665 GCF_000699245.1 Pterocles gutturalis | reverse complement strand
AGTGCAAACACAGCTGGGTCAGCTATGATGTCAGGCCAGGACAGCGGTGGCCTTCGATGAGGCGGTGTGAGGACAGCTGCAGCTGCTGTGCAGGGCTGTCGTGAGGCCTAGGGCATGCACTAAGGCCTGGCAGGGGCAAGTGGCTTGGCCCTCCCTCCCTCAATAACTAATTTTTTTCTGCCCACAAGAGCGCCAGGAGAGATGCTGCTAAAAAAAGTGCTGGGGAGGCTGGGGTGTACAACAGCGGGCTATCACATTTGCTACCAGCCAAAGCATCCCTCAGGGTCCCCAGCGACAGACAGTTTGCTTGCCAGGCAAACACAGCCCCGTGCCGAGGCCCTTCCTCCTCAGTGCACCCTCAGCTGGGTTAGCCGACTTCGGATGGGGTTAGTCCCACCTGGCACTAGCCTCCTCCCAGTTGTCCTATGGTGCTTGGAGTTTAGGATGGCTCTGGAAGCACCGGGATGAGACCCATGTCTCCAGGGGGAGACTGATGCTGTTCCAGCAGCTGTTTACAGAAAATGAGAGCAGCTGTCATTTCGATGCATGCGCCTCTTTCTTGGGCTAACCTGAAGTCAGCTGAATCCCAACCTGGAAAAAATGCTACTTATAATCGTTACCATGAAGATACTTAGATGATTTTTTTTCTTTTTTTTTTTTTTTAA
>NW_010153402.1:0-664 GCF_000699245.1 Pterocles gutturalis | reverse complement strand
CGTCCCTTGACAACCACCTAGAGATTATTCATGCCTAATTCCATTGTGGATACCACTGCATGGTACTTCTTGTTGTATCCAAACACTTCTTGGTCGAAAGGAAGTGGACAGCCCTTCAGAGGGAGATCTGAGAACACCGTCAAAATAGCGGACAGCCATTCAAAAAGCAATATATGAACCCATGGGGAATGATACACAAGTTGTACCAAGATTAATGCCAGCTGTCTTTGTGGGAAAAGTAGTGAAAGGGGATGTGGTGCAGACTTGGAAGAGCTGGATAAGAGACAGTGACCTCTCCAACAGTGGCAGTGTTTAGCAGTTAATGAGACAAGACCCGGACCCTACTGAGGTAACTGGGAAGTTTGGTCTCCTCAAAGCAGGAGACCGGCCCATAGGACCTCCCGAGGTCCATCCTAACTGTCATTATTCCAGGTTTCAGTGAGTGACATGAGCCCTTGAACAGCCACCAAACAGCACTGCCTTGGAAGGCAGCAGCAGCATGAGATTGCACAGAATTGCAGTTGACTCAGGAATGGTGGTAAAATAAGTGGTAGCAAATTGGAGGAAAGAAGGATTTTGGGAGGAAGGAGGCTATGAGGTCTGGTGTCCCAGGCATGCCTGAGGCCAGGAAACCATGTCCTCAGCAGGGTGACTCATGTTTGCC
>NW_010153401.1:0-664 GCF_000699245.1 Pterocles gutturalis | reverse complement strand
ACATTGTCACAGAAGAGTTGACGTTTAGCCACTTCCTTTGGGCAGGATCTTATTTAAAGCAAAAGCAAGGTAAAAAAACTCATTCCCTGTCAGGTGGGATGTGACAGGCAGAGTGTAGTGTGCTCTTCGACACTGTGTGCATTAATTACTGTGTATCCTGGAGATGCATGTGCCTCAAATCAAAGCAGGACAGTTTAAAGTGCTGTTCTTAGGTGTGATGGATATATTCTGCATCAGTTATAGGTTATTTTAGTTGGACAGACCATTTCCACCAATTACTGTGGAAATCATGCCCATTGTGACCCAATTCTTCAAAAACCATACAGAGACTCCTGACATACTACTGTCATTACGAAAGCATTTTGCGTGCGGTGGACACTGGTTCTGTTCTATTAATTGTCACCTCTTTTTCAGCTCTCAGTCAGCGGTGGCAGTGCGAGGAATTAATAAAGACAGAGACAAAAACTTTTTCCTCTGGAACAGACATGATCTGCTAACAAGAACTGAATTTCCATTGATACGTTTTAGGTAGTTAAATTCTGGTTTATTTTATCCACTAAATATATTCCATCAGTTCCCTGAATTCAGCTGTAAATCTGACCAAAGCTTTGCTAAGAAACCAATAATTGTTGGAATTTCTTTGTGAAATAGTGATCCTAGACAC
>NW_010153400.1:0-664 GCF_000699245.1 Pterocles gutturalis | reverse complement strand
TTTTTTTTTCTTTTTTTTTTTTTCTTTTACATACAGCTTGTTTGTGCTTTCACTATGCCCACATGGTTTAGCAAGTCGTTTTGGGAAGTCTGACTCTAAGGTTGGAGTCTTTGCAGGCTGGGGAATATTTCAGGCACAAGGGTGGACTGTATTTTATTTACATCCCCATCTGCAGATTTTCTTAGTCTTTATACATGAATATAATTGCAAGATTCGTGTTCCTACTTTCACAAGAGAGCACAATCAAAGGAATCATATCCATCCAGCCTAGGTTCAGGCATGTCTGGGGAGAATATTTTAAAAAGTGGAAAATGTTTTTCATGCTGCCTGTTGCTGCAGTGCGTTGCGGAGAGCTGGGAGGAGATTCCTCCACATGTAATGGCCAGGACTTAGGTGGATAAGTAGAAATAAATCAAGACAATCACAAACCAGAACCAAATGGTTTGCTACAGTGTGCAGAGAGAGGATCGTGGTTTTTGGGAAACACAGTGATTAATTTGTTTTCTTAGAGTAATTACCAATTAATCATTTGGCTAATGATGGTGTATTGTGAATTAGTTACAAACAGACTTCAGCCCAGTTATAAGGACTCAAACAGATCATTTAATTGAATGTTTATTCTTCCAAAAGTGACACACAATACTTTTTTTTTTTTTTTTTTTTT
>NW_010153399.1:0-663 GCF_000699245.1 Pterocles gutturalis | reverse complement strand
AATGATTCTATGATTCTATGATTCTGTGCAGGAGGCTTCCTTCTGTTCAAGTCATACAACTTACTGCTTGGAAGAAGCAAGCGTACTGCTTGTCAAATGGGTACCAAGTTTAGGAAAGCTCAACCTTTCTTTCAAAGTATTATTTCCTGTTAGACTGTGATACTCTTTATCACTGTTCTAGCCCTTATGGCTTTCTCCCTCAAAGCATTCTTCTTTTAGCAGCTATATTGTGCCTGACCTTTTCTGTTGCCCCTGAACAAAGAGACCCTAAAAGCCCCAGTGATGGTCATTGAACCTAATGTAGCTGTTTACTGATGTTTCTGACTTTTTCTCATATGTGGTAATATACAGAACTGACCATGAGTTCATCTACTCTATTAAATACCAATTAGTTATATGGCTAAGCTAGTTTGTTTGAATTCCTCCATATCTGGATATTTCCAAGTGTTCTTCATCAAATATTTTCACCACCCGGCCTGTAATGAAGGTATGAATGTGGCAAATAAACAAACAAACACAATACAATTTAATAAGAAAATAAGGAAATTGAATCCCTGGGTCATGAAATATATGTAGTACTAAGTACATAATGGCACCAATTTCAAGAACATATTGCAGTGACCAGTACAGTATTTCACTGAATCACAGAATGTTAGAGATTGG
>NW_010153398.1:0-663 GCF_000699245.1 Pterocles gutturalis | reverse complement strand
ACCTGTTTACACAGAGACGGAGCCCCCCAATCTCCCTGGATTCCATGGGAAGGGACAGGTCTTTGTGGGGTACATCTTGCTGAAGCTTTTCAGATGTGTGCTTTAGGACAAAATGAGTCCCAGCCTCAAAAATGTCACTACTGATTTTACTGTTGTTTAGAGGAAAATATTGAGGAACAAAAAAAGGGAAAACCTCACAAAAATAATCTAATTTTAAATACTCTGAAAAAAAAAACTTTGAAAAGTCACTTTTTAAAAAACCTCAATTTTATTGACATGAATTATGACATGGATACCAGTCTGGCACTCATTTTGGTTCCCTTTTGGATGGGGATCTCATGCTTAGAGGACGGTTAGATGAGTCAGGTGGAAGTGTAAACTATTGAAGGCTTTTGGTGAAACCCCAGCAGATCAGGCTCCTCTGGCTTTGCAGCTTTCCTTCTCCTTCCCTGCCACGTTCTTTATATTTGTTTGTTTACGAATGCAGATCTTAAACCACTAGTTTGTTCCATCTGAACTGATGAGGCATGAGAAGTGCAGATGAGCCTCGCTTGGTGTGTAATGTTTATCATCTTCAAAGTGGTGCTTGATTGTGGTGGAAATATAACACAAAAGCAAGGTAGGAATTTAGAAAAAAACCGAACTACTTTGATTATCTGTAAA
>NW_010153397.1:0-663 GCF_000699245.1 Pterocles gutturalis | reverse complement strand
TCTGCAGGGCAGACTAATGCTGCCTGCTGTTGCATTTTGGTCGCCCTCCAGAAAAAACGCTTGAAGAGGCAGGAGAAGCTTCCAGTCCACATCCAGAAACACTTGGATGAAGAGGACAAGAAGGAAAGAGAGCTGTCAAAAAGCAAAAAAAGGGAACAGAAAACCCCAGCAGTGACCAAATCAAAGGCTAAGAGAGAAAAGGAGGCGCCCAAAGGAAAAACTAAGAGACAAAAGGAGATGCAGAGGAGCGAGGTACGTTGACATCCTGCAGAACAAGAGCACTTTCTCCTCCAGGTACCTCTAGCACCCAAGCCGTCACAGCAGCGTTGCTGCAGCAGAGCTGGGCGGGTGACTGATGCCTTTCCTGAGCAAGAGGGGTGACAGGGAGCTGTACTGAAACCCTGGTGACAACCAGGCATCACCTCAAGGGTGTGCGGAGGTCCTTCTCCTGGTTTTCCCCATCCTTCCCGGGTCCCTGCCAGCAGTGACCTAGGGGTCCACATGCTGGGAAGCAGCACCCTCCAGGTGCAGGGCTATGGTATGAGAGTCTCTTCCTCATTGTGCAGGAATCCAGTTCCTCCGAGCAGTCGTCAGTCAGCCCCTCAACGAGGACAGGGATGGGGGAGTCTGGCCCTGACCTCCTGGAGGTGAGGATGGAGGAGC
>NW_010153396.1:0-663 GCF_000699245.1 Pterocles gutturalis | reverse complement strand
TTTCTCCACTGTGTCCATTTGGGCTCAGTGGGAAAAAGTAGGCTCTTCATCTTTTCTCAGCAAGGCACCTTCACATAAGCCCCTACCAAGACAGACATGGAGTGGGAACAGCCGACCATGGACCTCTCTCCTCACTTGCCCCAGCAGGACAAAGGGAGTGACTCCTGCTTCCCTGAGAGACCTGACAGAGGAGGCGTGGGTCCTCCCTCTAACAGCACTGGAAGACTTTGGAAAGCACAGTAATATACTAACAAAGTATTTCTAGAAACAAACAAACCCCGTGAAAAACAGTTGTTGAGAAACACAGACCCTTTTCTCTTGTCCCCTGTAGGCCAAATACTCCCCTTCATTTATCATGGATAAATTTCCAATCAGCAAAATGTGAGTTGCCTTAAAATGCATTTAAATGCACTCCCTTTCCCAAGGGAAAGATCTCTATAAAGATTAGTGCTAAGAAAATTGTAGCTGTTTTCATGCAAAAGGCAGAGTGCTTGGTAAAACAGAAACCAGCACAACAACAAAAAATCCTTTGTGTTTTATTTCCTGCTCTTGTAGTATCAACAGGTTAAGTACTTACAGGCATCCAAGTACCAGGGAACAAAACCTAGCACTAGTACAATTTTAAATCATGTGAAAAGTAATATTCTTTTTTTTTTTTTTTTT
>NW_010153395.1:0-663 GCF_000699245.1 Pterocles gutturalis | reverse complement strand
CTCTGCATGCGATGGGCCATCCACAGGAACATTGCTTGCACTTGGTGCTTGTCTTTATTCCATAGTGGATACCACTGCATGGTTCTTCTTTTTGTATCCGAACACTTCTTGGTCCAAAGGAAGCGGACAGCCCATCAGAAGGAGATCTGAGAACATGCCGGTGTGACAGTGTCAAAATGTCCAACAGTCAATCAAAAAAGCAATTTAAGAACCCATGGGGAATGACACTGCCAAAAGTTGCCTCTTCCCTGCATTTAGTGAGTGGGGGCTTCCTTGCCTGACCTGCTTCTGGGTACACGGGTAGGGTTGGCTGGTCCTGACGGCCAGTCACAGGTCTGCCCGAGAGCAGTAGGGTATGATGCCGTCAAGAAATCGTTGTCAGCCAGTCCCAGAGCAGTATGAAAACCTGCTGGTTATGGTGTTCAATAAAATGGCAGCTCCCTGCAATAAAATGGGAGCTGAAAGAAAATGGCTCCCCCCAAGGTATGTAGGGCCCACTCTGGGCCATCTGGTATGGGCATTCACCAAAGCAATCATCATCCACCAAAGCCAGTAGCTGCACAAGGCATATTTCAGCCCCACAGCTGACCCACTGCGTGACACAGCTTAGCCAGCAGCAAAGTTTTTGACCCTTCTGTGAAAACATATTCCAGAAAGGGCAGA
>NW_010153394.1:0-662 GCF_000699245.1 Pterocles gutturalis | reverse complement strand
GTGGATTTCAGTTGAAAGCAGCTGGCTCAGGTTTCATCCTGGCTGTTTAGATGGGTGCGTGTCATTGTCATGGGGAGCACAGGAGGCTCCGTGTGTAGATGCCTGAATGGCACAGAGCCATGGGCAGGGAAAGCTCATTATGGGTGGATGTGGGAAAGCATGAGTAAGACAAGGACTTTATTGCATAGGAGATCACCTATGGTTTTTTTTTTTTTTTTGGTGGAGAATCTCTTGGGCAGCACTAATTTTGCAGCACAATAAGTACAGAAAATAGGAAGTAGTGAGACCTTACAGAAATGCATCAGAATAGGTGAGTGTTTGGTGTATGGCAAAAAAGTAGCAGTTCTATCTCTGCAATAATTCAAGAATGTCATAAGAAAAGGCCTTGTGTTTTTTTCCTGGTAACCTAAATGCTGGCAGCCAGTGGGAACCCAAGAAACCTATGGAGAACAGTTTATCCGGTGGATCAGCGCTTACCCACCATGTGCTGTAGTTTCCCCCAGTGTTTGGTTGGGTGTTGGGGGTAGAAGAGCTCACAGTTAAAGTCACTGGTGGCCACCTTTCTGCTAGAATCTTGTCTTTCAGTTCTCCTCAGCTCAAAGTTCATGTCAATTCAGCTGCTTGGCTGAATCATCTTTCCTGTTTAATTTTTTTTTTTTTTT
>NW_010153393.1:0-662 GCF_000699245.1 Pterocles gutturalis | reverse complement strand
AAAAAAAAAAGTGTTTTCTCTTTCCTCTGAAACCAGGTCTGTGTTGCAAAGAGGTATGCAAATTTGTCGCAGAGAGACCATGAAACATGCATTCCTAGTATTGTAGGACATAGAACAGCAGCATGATACCATGTGAACATGAGTCATCCTAAAGATTAATGAGATTACTGAGTGTCCGTATATCCCAGACTTTTTGGGCTATGCTGTCAGTTGCAAAGGACCTAAGTACATAGATTTGAAAAATAAGCATATAAAAAGATGGTACTACTCTGAAACCTAGTCTGAATTTCACAGGCATGTTCTTTCCGTGATGGAAAGATTGCACTAGAAAATGGTTTAAAATTATTAGATATAACTAGATAAACTAACTAGATAGGAACAAAAGGTAGTTTTTATTACTACTGTCACCTATCAATAAAAATATAGAATTGCAGAGAAGTTCTGTTTCTATGATACCAAAGTATGAGGAAGGAATATCTAAAGTGGTTTTATATTTATTTTCTACCAAAATATTTTATATATGATCAGGTTTGTGTTGGATTTCCTATATATTAAAGTTAGGACACAGTAAACACTAATAGAGTCCTCCCTGCACGCATGCTTTTCTGTCATGTCTCAATCAAAATTAAGTAATATATTTTAATTTTTATATTTTAAAAAAT
>NW_010153392.1:0-662 GCF_000699245.1 Pterocles gutturalis | reverse complement strand
AAAAAAAAAAAACCAACCACACAAACAAAAAACCCACCAAAAAACAGAAAAATATTAGAAAGATGTTTGAAATCAAAACCACTTGAGGGCCTTGTCTGCAAATAAGACAAGCAGTGTAGGAAAAAGTCCTTTAATTTGTCTGAGGTGAATGAACTAATTGCCAGGAGCCCACACAGGTAAGCCAGATATAAAAATCGGAGAATGACTAGGGATTCAGCTGATAAATTATTTTACCTAGATAATGGGTAACCTATTTGCTTTGTAAGTAAAATAAAACTGTGAACTTGATGACTAACAAAGTGTTAATTGTCAAATGCTGTATGTAATTGAAAATGCAAAAATTGCTTTATAATTTTAGACATTTACATATCATTCACTGTCACTGAAAAATCATGTTCTCCTCATAGAGAGCTAACGTGCTGAAACCAGTATGTTTTTTGTCATGACAGAACACTTAACGTTCATTTCTACAGCCAACTGTCATGTTGTGAGGTGATCAGTGTGGCATCACAAAAAACATAATTATTTTAATTGTCCTTTATCACTCCATTTCACAATTCAAAAATGGTTTTCAGCTGTGTGTACAGCAGCATAAAACTGGGACTCAGTCAATTTTCTAGGAAAAAAAATATGAAAATAAGGTACTTCAAAAGGAAAAATAA
>NW_010153391.1:0-661 GCF_000699245.1 Pterocles gutturalis | reverse complement strand
TTCTCCAGTACCTCCTGGCTGTTGATAAGAGGAATGGGTCAGGCAGGTGTGGATAAAGGAGAAATATTTTTCATCCTTTATGTCTGTCTCAGTAAGTGACTGAGGGCAGATTCGATTCTGAGGGTGCAATTCATAAACTAACCCAGTAGACTGCCCACATCTCCAGTGACTACAAAGGCAGCTTCTGGTGACCATCCAGATACACACATGTAAGTTTAGTGACCCAGAAAACACCTATTTCTTTCTGTTCTCTATTAAGGGAAGGTGACACTCTCTGTTTCTTGCAAATGTAGGATTTAATTACTAATCACTAGAACTGTCCTTTAGTGAACATTTACAAATTGCAGTTTATTACTTCTGGAGAGAAATCAGTTACAGACACTGCTATTTCACTTCTCTCTTTCAGGTAGTGTTTTTCCCTTCTGTTCCAGAAGTGTCACAGCAAACATACACCATTGTTTGTGACAATTGCCAGGTCAATGATGTTACAGTCACAGGTTTGTTTCTAACACCTTTCAGAGATCGTGTTTCTAACACTGTAGATATTCAAATATGTGAGTGGTGGTTGATGGCTTGAAGTGATGGTAAGATTTTATGTCATTGGATTAAAGAAATACTTTGTCCTCTGCTGGTGTTAAATGCTAAGTAATAATAATAATAA
>NW_010153390.1:0-662 GCF_000699245.1 Pterocles gutturalis | reverse complement strand
TGAGTAAAAGCTGCATAAAACAGATCTGGCTGGGAAGGATAAAATACCTTGAAGGGGAGAGGGCTTGGGGGGGCTAAGCATCAGGGATGAAGATGTCTGCACACCAGAGTTTTCTGAGTTGTAGGACACCAAAAAGGAAATGAATTAGCAGCTGAAGAGTTATTGGTTGATGTCCAGTGTAGTTTTAATATCCTTAGGACTGCTGTTAAATTGTTTTGCTGAGCATGACACTGCTGCTGAGCTGGAAACCAGTGCTCCTTGCCTTTCTGCGCCCAGTTGCTCACTGTGAGCAGCGTGGCAGAAGCATCGTCGTTGCTGTTTTAACTCATTTGGTTTGAGGTTTACATCCCGCCTAACAAACATCTTGTTTGTGGCCTGACAACAAGAGTTGTTTAAAGCCATTTTCTTCTGCCACCTGCTTTGTGGTCAGCTGGAGGGAGCCCAGCCAGACAGCTACCCTGTAATCAGATCGCTGGCTCGTTAGGGCCATGGAGGAGATAGCGGCGGGCAGATCCCTCAGGCTGGCGTGGCTCAGAAAGCTCTTTGTTAACAACTGTCTTCTGCCTTCATTCCAAGACGGCTTCATCGCTGTTCATTTCCTCTCCCTGTTAAGTGCTTATCTGTGGCTAGACACGAGCAGCTGGATAGAGCCGGAGTGAAAA
>NW_010153389.1:0-662 GCF_000699245.1 Pterocles gutturalis | reverse complement strand
GTGTTCACCACTGAGCTCTGAGGAGCTGCTAGGCTCGTTACTTTTCAGTGATTTCTCACAGTGGCCAAGATCTTTACTCTAAAGCTGGTACATACCTCATCAAAAGCTGGTACATACCTCATCACTCTGGCATCACCCCATCACCCAAGCTTTGACTAGTACTGCTGTCCCCTCAGTGCTGTTTCATAAGACCTGAATTTCACAAATCTTTTACCCAACCACGGGTATGATTTGCAACTGCAGTTTGGTATGGATTGTAGCCACACAGCCTACTAAGATCTTTCAGCAGATAGATCGGAGATGATCATTGATACCCTGTATCACCTTCTCTGAGTTTCTCTTCATTGAGTATGACTAAAGTGATGCCAGCTAACTCCGAAGGCCAAGGTAAGCATCCACACTTGGGAGCTATCAGCAACCCCTCCCAAGTGCCTGACAGATGTAAATACAGTATTCTGTGATAAAGATGAAGGATTCTGTTCTTTAAATTGTGAAAGGCAGTGTGTCTAAGGAGGTCAGTAGTGCTAAATGGATCAGAGACAGAGCTATCACCACATTATAGCAGACGGTAATTTGCTTATTGCTTTTGAGTTCATAACCAGCAAGTGAGGCAGGATGATGCTGGAGCTAGCCATTGACCTTTTCTATGCATGGCCACAAAT
>NW_010153388.1:0-661 GCF_000699245.1 Pterocles gutturalis | reverse complement strand
AAGGAAAACAGTTAGTTATTGCTCCTTGTTCCCATATGGCAGCATCTCCTGCTGCATGACTTATTTTCTGCAACATAACAATTATTTAGACTTTTGAAATGGAGAATAGTTGGGTAGCTAGCTCTCCAAGACACTTCAGTAGTCAGATGTATCCTCTTGTCTCACTGAGAATGTTAGCACTTTTCTTAACTAGCTGTACTGAGCCAGTTGTGGTTTGCATTATGTTAATTTATATTTATTTCATCAGTTGAAACTTAAGAGGAAAGAACAGTATAAAGAAGCTAAATACATCTCTGAATTTAGGTTTCCTGGCTAAAGTATGTTGAATATTTCTAGTTTTGCTTTAGTCTGCAAAACAATCTGTGTAATTATGGTCTGATCTGTTCCAGGTTTGATATTTCTGTTGCTTGTCTTTTATTTACAAGATTTTCCTTCAGCTTTGTTAGTGCTCGGATGTGATCTGTAAGGTGCAAGGTGAGCTCTGTGTCAAGCAGATGTTCTTATCTAATCTGAGGTTTCTGCTTACTGGCTTTAGGACAGACTAAATCTGCCAGGGCATGTTTTCATGTGATGGCTATTCCACTTTTCCCCTTGCACATGTGTATCTTTCAGCTGCTGAAGCACAGCTCCCACATGTCCTTTCTCCAAGTTTGGGGAGAAT
>NW_010153387.1:0-659 GCF_000699245.1 Pterocles gutturalis | reverse complement strand
CAACTACTACAATATTAGAAAAACCTAAAAGCTACTTAAGTAGTACTACAAATAAGAATTAGAGATTATTTCCTTAGTTTACCCTTTAATCGGCATTTTAATCAATTTTGATCTCTCCTCAGATGAAAAATTATTTTTGTTTTTTTCTTCTACAGTGTTTTCATTCTCCATTTTCAAACAGTCATTCTTCCTTAGAGAAACGTTTTGTTTCATTTGCTGATCAGTAACGTTGCTTGCTGGTGTATTTAATTTATCAAGATCTTCCTGTGTTGCCACCGCCTGCCTTTTGAAACATCTTTCTTTGCTTTTTTCCTTCTCAACCTACAAAAAGAAAGCTAAGCTTCATATATTTCCCAATATTTCTAGAAGAGAGAAATACCATATCCAATATTGAATAATTCAGTTTACCTCTGAAATAATGCAAAATGGAAAAAAACCTTTTTAATTCATATAGGAAAGCATTTTCACAAAATTACAGTACAAAGTGTATCAAGACACTGAAAGTACTTTGAATTCACTCATGATTACAGATATATATAAAAAAACCTTAGAAAGAAAACAATAGTGTACCTTAAAACATGAAGTACAACAAAAAAGTAAAAACACTACTGATGGACAAAGAGAAGGACTGCACAATGCTGGTTGTAAAAACACAGAGG
>NW_010153386.1:0-661 GCF_000699245.1 Pterocles gutturalis | reverse complement strand
AACAGAAATCCTGAACAATTTTTTGTTACTGTTTTCATTTGATTTCTCCTTTGGGTATGTCCTGAGAGTGGCAACTTGTGTGAACCTTGCACATGACTATTCTTTCACTGGTTTCTTAGCCTCTCTTACAGCCTATGGGATAGTACTGTACATCAATACCTTCATACGAAATTTTATATGCAATGGAAATAAAAGCATGGGTTGATTCTGCCTACTTACTGTATTCTATTTTCTTTTGCAAGTTAGATTTTTTTTACATACCTCCCATAGTTGTGACATCTTAAGAGAAAGCCTATTTCTAGAATAATTTGATTACTGTATCTTTGTCATCATACTGGTTTCGCATAGATAATACAAGATAAATGTGGGGGCAAATCAGAAGAGTCAATCAAATGTGGTATTTCATACGTTTACTCCAGAAAGGTGCTATACAGCTGTATAGGAAGGTGTTCAATCTCGGTTTTCCGGAAATTTTGCCCTTGGCTTCAGTGACAATAGGAGCCTATCCTGAGAAAATGGAACTTCAAATAGAAGACTACAGATTGCCTAGAGGAGCAGTATGCTGGGATGCCACAAATTAAAGAGTACCATAGTTAACTATTGACCAGCCAGTCTCATCACTAAATGGATGATAAAAATAAAATGGTTTTTAAAAGAAAAC
>NW_010153385.1:0-661 GCF_000699245.1 Pterocles gutturalis | reverse complement strand
AAAAAATAATAAAAAGTGCCCCAAAACGACTCTAATAACTGACTCAATTCTTGTGACAATGTGACAAAAGCCTTAGTTCTTGCTATGGAGCACAGTGCAGAGATTCCAGACAGCAACTGTCCCCTAGGCCTTTTCAAAGTCTGTTGGCAGCTTTATTCTTTCAAATAGGCTATATCCCAAGTTTGTAGCCAGAGAGTCCAACATAGACTGTGCCAGCTGGATTTAAAGCCCGACTGACATCTTCAGCCAGTACTTATTCTGGGAAGATAGGTGAGTCTTTCATTCAAATGGAGGAGTGTGGCAAACCAGTATGATCATGCTTTAAACTGATACTAAGCATCAAGATTCTTTCCACTAGTCTTATAATTTATGCTATAAAAATAGTATCCAGATTAACCAAGAATTTTATTTTGACCATATCTTGTCCACGAAAAGGAATATGTCAAATTGGTCTGTTTTGTACGTTTGCCCCCTTTATTTAGACAGAGCTCTTAGGTATCCTATTTATGTCTCCCATCTGCAATATGTGCCCTCAAGATCACTCACTTGGTATTCTTCATGTGTGCCTAGGAAGTCTTAATCTGAGTTTACTGTGGCCTTTACGAAGACAAACCTTATTCAGGACCTTCCCTGTGAAGCTCCACACTGGCAAGTGCAGACT
>NW_010153384.1:0-660 GCF_000699245.1 Pterocles gutturalis | reverse complement strand
TACATGTTTTGTACATTAGTGTTTCTTTTCCTCTTAAAGTGAGAACTTCAGGACCGTTTGTTTGTCTCTCTCCCTGTAAAATGAGCAACAGTAAAAATGCTATTACTTGTTTGCGACAGATCGATGTTCAACTGAACACCATTTCACAAAATCTTCTCCTCCACTGCTGGAAGGCAGTGTGTCATGTAGATTGCAGTAGGAATTCTAACAGTAACGTGAAAAATGGAAATGGGCAGTTAGTGCAAGATGTGTAACCAACTTCCACTTCTTGTATTCTTCTACTATGGACTATACAAATTAATTTTCTAGTCACTTTGGTGAAACCCCCTTTTTTTCCCTGCTTTCTTCATCTCCCCAGAATCTCATGATTGAAAGTGAAAACATGGTTCTTAATTCTAGCTCTAGATTACACACTTTCAAAGTACTTTCTAAGTACTTCATAAAATAGTCAAATCAATCTCATTTTAAAGAAGATGCATCCTTTTCTTTCAATTAAACAGATTTAGAAAGAAAAAAAATATGAAGAAATATTTAAATGTATAGGCACCAGAAAAATTCGGATTAACTGCTGTTTTTGTAAAAATTCTCACAAACTAATTTTTATAAACAAATCTCACATTAACATGACTGCTTAATGGGAAGAAAAAGCTTAAATTACAT
>NW_010153383.1:0-661 GCF_000699245.1 Pterocles gutturalis | reverse complement strand
ACTTCATCCCTTGACCACCAGAGGACCACAGAAGACCACCTGAAAGAACCTCTGTGCATGAGCAAAGCGACACTTGCGTATATTCATGAGTTCCAGGAAATCTTATATTTATGTAATAATTCCAGGGAATTTACTATGTATAAGTTTGCAACATACATTCTCCGAAATTCACTGCAATACTGGAGATGTTCTTGACTTCTTTATTTAGGATAAAAGCCCAGGTTGGCCACAAAAGAGGAGGTAAATTGTTGGTGAAATAAAGAGGTGGTGGGAGTGGAGCGGCAAAAGGGGTGTGAGGGCTCCGGGACGTGTGTCCCCTCCTCCCCAGCGGACCTGAGGGCCAGGGGGCTGTGGGTGGTCCTGCGGGCACAGGCTGAGGTGATGCTGCACTGGCATCCTTGGGATGGAGAGTTACAGAATGCTGGGAATAGAGTGTGTCCTGCACGGCGAGTGGGGTTCCCTGAGTTACACTGACCCCGCAGTCCTGGCTGGTGGCCAGAGCGACCGGTGAACGGAGGGAGGTGGCAGGGTGAGCCCAGAGCCTCGTGGCTGTGGGGTTTGGCACGATGCTGCTCCATGCCCGGTGCTGTCAAGCAGCCCCAGACGGTGGTCCTGGCTCCCCTGATGCATTGTCCTGGCTCGGCACAGGGGCCAGCCCGTG
>NW_010153382.1:0-661 GCF_000699245.1 Pterocles gutturalis | reverse complement strand
AGTTTTGGTTGTTTTTATTTTTTTTTTTTTAACAAGTGTATGAAAGAAATTCAAGCTGTGCTGCTTCGTTTCAGAGACACGTAGGGCACGCCAGTCCTCCCATTTCAGCGACTCCAACCCCACTTACCGCGAGTGCTATTTGCAGAGATGCTTTAAAGCTAGAAATCAATGTGTAGCTCCTGTTTTCCATGAAAATGAACATTTCAGCCCTCTTCCACTAAAAGGAAAAGAAATTTGCCAGTCACCTGCCATTTAAATAGCATCTCGCAGACAGAGTCACTAATTTAATGCAAATCTCGTACGGCTTCCTTGTATTTGTCATTTCGGTGCATTTTTCTGCTTGTAGTTTTTATGCTAATGATCCTGCTCCATCGCTAACTAGGTCTTTATACCTCTCATTTCAATGATACCGGTAATTACACAGTTATGTGTGTATATGGGTGCCTGATCACTGCTCTCAGCTCTGTCACCTCGTTTTTATCGCTGCCGGAGAGAAGTGAGTCCTCACCGTCGGCGTAACAGTGGGGTTTTGTTTGCAATGGCTTTCTGCAACTCTGAATCCGATCTGTATCAGAATTTCTGCAAATGTTCCAGGTGACAGTAAACAGAACCCTGTGGATTTTTGGAAAAGTTGAGGGTGGAAATTAAGGATGCCAAGCCT
>NW_010153381.1:0-659 GCF_000699245.1 Pterocles gutturalis | reverse complement strand
CTGGGGTTGGAGCATACACACTTTTTCTGGACAATGTATTTAATTGCCACGGTGAGAAGTCACATGTTCAAATCTCATTGTTCAGAAAATGTTCCCTGGTTTTAGTGAAAACAATATCTAAAAAATGGAAAATAATCACATTATTCACTGAAGGAGGAGTTCCCAGTTTGCTCTGTTATGGTGTTTTGTGGGGTTTTTTTGGGGGCTGTTGCTTTATGAATTCTGCTTTCCTCCTGCCTTCTTCCCCTGCCTTGGGAATTTAAGTGAGTAACTGTTCAATACCAGCAATTTTACCCAATGAGGGAAACTCTGCTCTATTTATTTAAATATATATCACTTGTAGGAATTGCTTCACCAGTACATTGTTTGAAGTTTTTTAACTTTGATCTTTATGACCACCCCCCATCACCACTGTCATTGTTATTCAAGGTTCTGATACTGTGTGAGTCTGAAATGGAAAATTATACACAATCATGTTGATATAGAATAGAAGATGAACGCAGTGAAGTGTAAAGCGGAATGGAGGTCTCAAAATCTTGCATTGCATCCTGAGACAGCAGGTAACAACACAGGATGGCAGAAGTTTTGTTAGAAGTCAACTGGGGTTGAGGAATGGAAGAGCTACAAAAGGGAAAAAATGAAAGAGCAGGAAAAAGGTG
>NW_010153380.1:0-660 GCF_000699245.1 Pterocles gutturalis | reverse complement strand
GGAAAAGCAACAGGAAGAAATACATAACTCTTCTCTGGAACCTGTTAGTGTGAATTCATCCATAGCAAGGTAGCGCAGGTTAAATATCTCTGAATCTGCACAATTATTTTTTTGCTTTAAAAATAAAGAATATTTGACAGAATTAATTTATAATAGAATGGACAATTTTGAAGATTATGTTGAGTGACAACTGGCAAGAAGAGCAAATTCTTAGGTGTAATTTTGGTTAAAGATTCTGTTTTATAATAGAGGAACCAAGAATTTATATATAATTTTGCAAGGTAGTATAAATATCCTTGTATAAATCAATATGTGACAAGGTGTAAATTTGCCTTTAAAATTGCACAACTCTCATTAATTCACAATCATTTGATATTTATTTTCTCCTGGGTCACGCCTAGCAATAGGCATCACCTCAACATTTTGGGAGGACATTCAGCTCTACATGAAATAAATATTGTCATCTGTTCTTTCTTAATTAGAAATGGATAAATTATAGAGTTTTTTTCATGTGAAAATACATTTTTTTAAAAATGGAAATCTCTAAAATGTCAAGTGAGCCATAGAGTCTCTTCTATACTTTTTGTAAAATCAAGGAATTTGTGTTTTATTTCTCCTTCAGAAAATGTCCTCTAGATCACCAGTCACAGACACTTGCAC
>NW_010153379.1:0-658 GCF_000699245.1 Pterocles gutturalis | reverse complement strand
AAAAAAAAAAAAAGTAAGGGGGGATGTTAATATTTGACTTTAGGATTAGAAGGTTTTTATGTTAATTATTGATTCGTATCCTTTAATGTGTGTGATGTGTCCCTTGAGACTGACGAGATAGCTACAGAATACTAACGACCTTTCCCTAGACTAACATTAAGGGAAATATTAACAACAAAAATGGCATTCCTTTAGTCTTATTATTGGTAAGAGATCAAAGAACAAATTTGTAGCTCCATAAACATGGGCCTGGAGACACGTTCCTCATACCAAGGTGCAGGAATCAGCCCCATTCATCCATTTACAGGACCTAGCCTTCGGTGCTCATTATTATTTGATAAATGACTAACGCAACCATATTGCAGCCAATGGCTCGCTCATGAACTATGCATTAGGACCATCGCTTAGGATACCAGCTGCCTATAGTTTGGCCCAATTTGTCAGACGGCACCATTTCTAATCCCTGTCTGCATGAGTCTCCAACCTGCAGGAAAGTTTCAAGATGGTCAGATCATGCAGTTTATGAACTGAATGAACATTTACACAAATATTTGCAAAATTTTCTCGCTACCTAGATATGCTTGCAACATGATCAATTCTGTTGATCAACATTGTCACAGGAAGCAAAACACATTCCTACTGAACTCAAGATGCAAAA
>NW_010153378.1:0-659 GCF_000699245.1 Pterocles gutturalis | reverse complement strand
GGGCCAGCTGTGTCCGGCGCAGGGCAGCGCCAGTGCCTCCCCACAGAGACCCCCGCAGCCCCCTGCCAGCGCCTGGGCACATAAACCTGACACAAGTCCCTACTTCAGCCTAATTAATAAACCTCATTGCTTAATTCATTATTTCTGCTTCTCTAGAAGGCTGAGACCAACAGAAGACATGTGTGCCACAGCTGCCTCTTCTCTCTCCACCACGAAGTTCCCTTTCCTTTCCCACCACGCCATCATGTCCCACCACCCAGACGCTGGTCCAGGACCCTTGGAAAGCCGACAAAAGAGGCTAAACAAACCTGTGGTATTTTGAGGCAAGGGGACAGATTTTCTTTAGAAAAGGCTTGTTAGGTGAAACGCTCCTCCAGCAGCCCACAGGTGCTCATACCCGGATGAACACAGAAAGCAGACTTCAGCACTCCGAGGGCTGAGATATTTTCCTGCAGCTTCTTAAACCAGATGCGTCCTTTCTTTAAAACTAATTTTCTGTCTATTTTTATTTCCATTCTGTCACCTTATATTTAGGTATAAAATTTTAATGAAAGAATTACACAGATTTTTAAGGGAAAACATTCTGTACAAAACACAGAAAAGGGAATTTAAAAAAATCTCCATTTCCATTAAAGGGTGTTGGCATTTTTTTTTTTTTT
>NW_010153377.1:0-659 GCF_000699245.1 Pterocles gutturalis | reverse complement strand
GATGTAGGGGCTGCACCAGGATGCTCTTGTTGGGATGTCTGAGCGATTTTGGGGGTGATTTTAGGGTGACTTAATCCTCTGAAAGGGACGTTTTGGGAATTGAGTGTGGCTCCTTTCAAGGGAGGGCTCTGACAGCCTCTCCTGGCTGCCCACCGGCCTGTCTTCCACCGGGGATGGGTTTTTTTGCGAGATAACAGCTCACATGTTGTGTGCACGGGATCACTGGCGGCACCCAAACTCGGGGTGCGTTCATCTAAAAGCATGAGGTGTTACTGCTTTTGTAATGCCTTCCTCTGCAGAGAGGCAGAGGCAGCTTAGGTGTTGGTATCGTCTCTCTGCTGATGGTACCAGTTCAACTTAATGTCCACCTCCTGTGCCTGTGGTGGGACAGACTCCACCGACTGCCCCGCTGAGCCCAGAGGCACCTCGTACACTCCATTTAAGCTTGCCTGGTTCAGTGCTTGTCCCGTTCTGTTCCTCAGTGACACATCTGAAGGCAGCAGATTAGAATTTTGTTTTGCTTCTAGTCTTTGCTCACGCAGACCGGCGCAGCAGAAGAGGGGTTAGAAGCAGCCTGCCCTGACGGCGAAGAGCAGCGTTCACACCGGTGACGTTGAGCAATGTGTTTGTGTCCAATGCAGACAGCCTGCAGGATGATA
>NW_010153376.1:0-658 GCF_000699245.1 Pterocles gutturalis | reverse complement strand
CTGTGGCTCTGTTCCTACAAAATTAAATGGCAGAAAGAACACGCCCTATAATTCTATGAATTGTAATTCACCTACACAATTTCCCAGCTTTGGTTTATCACTAATTATAGTCCTCCACAAACACAATTATAGGACATTCTCTTTTACCAAGGCAGCAGAATTTTCCAGGAGCAATAGGCTGTGTGTGACTGACGGCTGCTGCTCTGAGCACCTTCGCATGGTGTGGGTCTGATCACAATGTCGCACAGAGCCTGACATTATGAAGTGCAGAAAAATTGTATATACTGGTGCTAGGAGATAATTTTAGACCTTTGACTTGGATGTCTATGTTGGGACCCCAGAGTCCCTTTGCAGCAAAGGCAGCCTTTAGAGAGCACTTGAGAACAGCTGTGCTGGGAGCCTCCCGCGCTCCCTGCTCCACGCAGAGCACAGGCTCCCAGCTTAGGCACAAAGTTAAATGCCTCAAGTAAGGAGGGTTAATGTTGCCATTTTCATTAAGCTTAGTAGAAATGACAAAAAGGCCAAATTATCATGAGCTGATGCCCTAGCAACCTTTTGATGTAGTGCCCTTGCTGTAAGAGCAGAGAATTTTTGTCCCCTAAGATTACTCCTACTGTTTGCCCAGAGAAAGGTTAGGAATAGATGAGAACAAATATCC
>NW_010153375.1:0-658 GCF_000699245.1 Pterocles gutturalis | reverse complement strand
GACATTGTCTTTAGAAAGATTTAGCTCTCTTTCGGACTCCTGCTGCTTAAACTGCTCCTGTTGCTTTATGGTTTTGCTTTTGGAATGCAGCCAAAAGATCCTGCTCTCTGAAACACGTTTTTTAGGACTGGTTCTACAACAAATGAAGGGATTTAATGAAGTCTAGATAGCATTAACAAACAGGATGTGGCTGAGGAATGCCTGTTAGCTGAAGTTTAGAGTTTAAAATGTCATCTTTCCTTAGAGGAAGACAGACTGCAGAATGCTTGATTTAAAGTTACTTTAGCAATAGATAAGGACTTCAAAAAAAGCCAGGTTGTTGAAGGATTATATTGTATTGGGCCAGCTAATAATAATCGGGATCAAAAGGCAAGCCTTTGAACACACAAGTGCTTTCAATTTTCGTTTATGCATTTGTTCAGTTATTTGCATGTGAGGTTTTTTGTTTGTTATTCATTCTAGATCTCTCAGTGTTACCATAACCAGTGTAGTTCCTGGTGATTATGATGGTGATTCGCAAATGGATGTCCTCCTGACTACCCGTGCACAAAATCATGGCAGGAATGAACTTTCAGTGTTTATTTTCTGGGGGCACAACCAAACATTAGGTGAGTTGCTGAGACTGCTTATTAATAAGATTGATAGACTTTTTAATAAT
>NW_010153374.1:0-656 GCF_000699245.1 Pterocles gutturalis | reverse complement strand
GGTATCAAAATTTAGACTGATTTTATTCTAAATAAAAGTTTGTATTTTTTAAACCCTTGAATTTGTCTTCTTTGAATTTCATTTTTATACTTGAATTTATTTAAGCCTAAGGGCCTTCTTTTGTATCCATATATGTGTATGTTTACAAAGGCACCTGTATGATTTCTAGTCTGGTATCTTAGTAGTTCTTCTTAGAAATTTAACTGTGTTTTCTTACCATATCTAAAAATGATTTCAGTTAAGAATCCTGTTGAAAAAAGGAGGGCAGAAATACTAATACATACATGACTTTAATCTTTCCTTTCTCCCAGAGGATTCTTAGCTCTGTGTCACGTAGCTCACCTAACAGCAGTGTGCAGAAACTAACAGACATTCTCTCTTAGTGCTGTATCGTCAATGTCAATGTTGTTTCCTCATATATTCTGCAGTCTGTGGAGTTCACGTTCCTGTCAGCCTGCAAAAAAATGGCATTGCAGTAGTTACTTAGATTTCTCATCAGAAGATGCACTTTAATACAGACTGAATGGACATTTTTATTCTATATACAATTCTGTGTAATGCAATGTCACCGAACTGTTGGGATATTGATACCTTAGGAGGTTATAATGTAGCATGGAGAGTGGACATTGTACCTATCAGCTAAAAATTATTTTTTT
>NW_010153373.1:0-658 GCF_000699245.1 Pterocles gutturalis | reverse complement strand
TGCCGGGACATGGGGGTGTCCGGACCCTCCCAGGGGCTGCGTTTGCTAGATTCCATCACCCTTTCCGTAGTGACGTGAGATTTCTGCCGAAAGATGGTTTTCGAAGCAGATGGAGGCAAATCTTGTTGTGTTTCACTCTGGTCTCTATCGGCGCTTGCTGAAATCCCTTCCACGAGTACCAGGAAGCAAACCGATTCGCATCATGTACGGTGCCTCTGCTCTCTTTTTCCCTCTGACCTAGTAAATCTCACTGTCCTCCAAATGCAAATACAAAAGCCGAAATGCAATAGAAGCAAAGCAGTGTCCCACAAACAGCCTCCCAGCTCTGGCTAAAAATATCTCTGTGCGGTGCAGTAACTCCCAGGCATTCTTTTGTCTGACTGCTTTTGAATTCCCTAATTGAAGTTGGTTGGAGGGCAGCGCACCAGCTTCCTGAATAGCTCAGATGTTGATTGTGAGTTAAAAAACAAGAGCAACGTTGTTTTTCCTTTGTGCAGCCACGCTTTTATTTACCCCCTTCCCCCTCCCCTGTTTTTTAATCTCTATATTTTTACTTGCAATTTTATTTTATAAGACAACTGCATTAAATACGTCAGTGGAGAAGGGGCCCGGGAGGCAGCGAGGAGGAGACGCAGTTTTCGGGACGTGATGCCACGTG
>NW_010153372.1:0-657 GCF_000699245.1 Pterocles gutturalis | reverse complement strand
TATTAAGTTTTGTTTGAAGTCAGCCAGTAAGAGCCTAAGAACGTGGCTCATCCTGTCTCTGGAGAAATGCCCCACCCAGGTCTGAACACTGCTATGATAGTAAAGTCAGGCAATAACAGAGGATAGTTACAGAAGTCAAATTTAATTTTCTTACATCTACTATGCAATGTGTGGACTTCCACATTGTCAAACCACTCTTTATAGACTCTTTATCCATAAAAGTTTTATTTTTGTGTAATTCATACACAAAAGGCTAAACTGCAGAATGTAGAAACTTACTGGTGATTAATGTGTTTAATGTAGTTTTTAACTTCTGATTTTATCATTGTGTATCCTTTCTGCTGGCCAGCGAGAGGCCAAGCAAAAGCACTGTACCATGTCACCTCAAAGGAGCAGAAAGATTAGAATATTAACATATGGTTATGTACAAGTTTAAAGGCAAGTAAAGTCCAAGACATGTAGCAGCTCTTGCTATTGCTGTTAGGCCAATTACTTAGGCCAAAGTATCCAAAAAGGGTGATAACCCATGATGTCAAAACTGCAGGGAAAATTAAAGTTTACTAGCACATCCAGGCTTCAGCTGGGACAAAAGATGCATGTGAAGCCACTGGAGACAAACCAGTTTGAAGCAGTTGTGCCCAATCGAATAGATTTTAT
>NW_010153371.1:0-657 GCF_000699245.1 Pterocles gutturalis | reverse complement strand
CCGGTCCCTTCCACTCGCCTGCCCCGGGCCCGCTGCCCTGCGGCCTTGCTGCCGTGCTCCCTAGGGACACTGCGAGGGAGCCGCGGGCAGCCCAGCCTCATGTGCCTCTGGCTCTGGTGCTGCCTGAGAGTTAACCTTCTGTGTGGACAGCCCAGCTGAGCACCTTCAGAGGGATGATAACCATCCTCCTATTTTACATTTAAAAATACTGAAGATAAGCGACAGTCACGGAAAGGGAGCAGTGCATTTGTGAGCTGAGGCCTGCACAGCGTCTGTGGGTCTGTTGCTCTTGCGGCCTATGAGGATGACAGCAGATTTTAGCTGGATCACAGCATGGTGTCTTGGACACCCTTGATGATGTGGATCCCTTGCCCCGCATTACTAGGCCCATTTTTCCAAAGAAATTACAATGGGAGGAGACCACAGAGCATATTTAGTGCCCCAGCCTCTGCACAGGTATTGATGAGCAAGTTCCCCAGGGGCAGGTTATAGTGCTGGCTAACAAGTGTGGTGGCCCAAGTGCTTGTCCCAGGCCACCATGGGCACAGATGAGGGTGGGTTCACCCTGCCCCTGCTGAGACCCTTCTTCTTCTTCTTCCCTGTTAAGTCAGAGCCTGTTTTGGCGTGTGTTGCCTGTGAGTACGGGTTCCTTCAGAA
>NW_010153370.1:0-657 GCF_000699245.1 Pterocles gutturalis | reverse complement strand
CTACTGGAATCACAGGACTACAGGAGAATTTCATATTGAAATTCTAACACATGCAAAGGGACCACAAATTAAAACTACCTGACCTGGTCAGGGTGATTAAACACACCGGACAAAAGTTTTATCTTCTAAAATCAGACAGACAATACAACCCTCATGGCAGTGCAGTCTCTCAGCTCGAGTCTCAGCAGAAACCCGTCAGTTCAACTGAAGCTGTAGACTCTACAGCATTATTCCATCACTGTGTCAAAACAGACCTTTTTTGCCCTGCCCTGCTTTTAAATTGCCTGATTAGATGAAGTAATACTTCTGTGTTTGTCTTACAATACAATAGCCACACATTTTGAAAGTACTACCAATAATCTTTATATCAAAGCCAAGCTCTGATTGTAGCGTATCTTTTTGTTTATGTAAGTACATAAAATAGTATGTAAAAGGAATAAATCATGGAGCTGCATCCTCATACATGCTCACATTATGCTAATCTGCAGACACGTAATCAGGAAGGCTAATAAATTACAAACAAAATTAATGGCCAGAAGAACCAGAGGAGGTTTTGACCCTTTTTAACAAGGGCTTGAAACATAAAAATGTTCTGATAATATATGAACATTATCCAAAATTGCAAATTATATGTCCACAATGCATAAAATGCAGTCA
>NW_010153369.1:0-656 GCF_000699245.1 Pterocles gutturalis | reverse complement strand
TTTCTAAATCCCAAGCAATCGTAAAAAGCTGCAGTATGCTGTAAAAGCAAGGTTTGCAGCTTGCATTCTGTTCTGTAGGCAGTCATGGTCCATTTTGTTGTCAGAGTTTACTCAAAAATTAACTGAACAGCAGTATGAAAGACTTCTACCTTGCAGCCCCTTCCACAACCCTTGAATTTCTTGAATTCCTCCTTCCAACAATGCCCCGCTGTCTCTTACATGTTGCAAAGATACAGGCATTTTCTGTTAACTCTCACTGCCTTGTGCTCTTCCCCCATCCATACATACAGAGGATTCATGAGGAAGTAGATCCGCAATTCCCTGCCTACCTTGTTGGCTTTCTTTAAAAAGAATTGGTAAAAGTGCTTTCAGTAACAAAATACACATCTTAGCACATGCCCCAGGGGTCCTGGGACTTTGTCTCCCCATGTGTGACAACTCCAAATCAGCCCGTGCTTCATGCTGCCTCCATACCTTCGCAACAACAGACACTATGGGCTGCAGGATGAGAAGCCAGCAGCTGCATGGACCCTTCCTCAGAGCTTCTGCTATCAGCTGCCTTTTCTTCTTGAAAAGATTCAACAGCATCTTAGCCTGTAAGTTACCCAAACATTTGTCGTAATGACAGTCACACCAGTCACACTCCTCTTTTTTTT
>NW_010153368.1:0-656 GCF_000699245.1 Pterocles gutturalis | reverse complement strand
AATGTCACAGGGCAAGCATTTTAAGATTTTATCTTACATCCTCGTATCCTAATAATCTCATATGTTTGGCCTTGGAAAATGTCTATCTTTATACAGAGAAGAGTATGAAAAGGAAAATATCAAACCACACATGCAAAAAAAGATCCTCAGCTTCTTATCTGGAATATACAATAATTACTTCCAATCCTGGTACAAGGGTTAGTGGCAGTTGACAAGCTTTTTATAATAAGAGCTTAAGACAATGGGCATTATGTAATGCCAAATTCCAAAAGTATTTTATGTTCTCTGACATCTTGTCATGTTTTTGATAAAGGCTGAACCATTAGACAAATTCCTGAGAGACTACGTTGGTGCAGTTACCTTCAGAGGTGCCAGGAAATGTCTATCAATTTTTTATGGCTAATTTGCCTTAAAAAACTTCATTTTGCTTTCTCTGTAGTTGTGATGGCTACAATGTGAAAGGAACTAGAAGGGGATGAAACAATAGCATTCTGCTGTCCAGAAACGGTGTTCCCCATGAGAATTAAATCATGGGCTAGACACTGAGTTCCAGTTTGCACGTCTTGCCAAATTGTCCCTGGAGTCTGTAAGGAAATAAAAGGGAGTTGTACCAGTACTGACAGGGACGATCTAAACTCTAAGTGGCATCTATATAC
>NW_010153367.1:0-656 GCF_000699245.1 Pterocles gutturalis | reverse complement strand
AAAAAAAAAAAAGGAAATTTCCTGATTTTCTCCCATCTCAAGTATATTTTGGTACCTGAAGCACAGTCGCACTTGGAGAGATGGGTCTGTTTGGTAAGGGAAAACCGAAACAATCCCGTGCATCGATATTGCAGCTCCTCTGGTGCCTTAAGGTCAGGCTGCAGCGGGGGTGCAGACACCTAAGGGCAATGTGTAACTTTGTGGATCTTTTATTTGGAAGAAATAATAAGATGATTAGTAAGGCTCTGGGAGAAGATACGAGAGTCCTTTAGGGGAGGATGCAGTGGGGAGAGGCTGCCCTGGGGTAGCCAGGTCTCTGCGTGGGCTGGGCGGTCCTCTCCCCTCCGTCCCTGCTGCTGTACCTGACTTTGTGGAAAGATTTTTTTGGCATCACTCTCTACTTTCAAAGAGCTATCGCTTTCTCAAATGACCGAAAGTACAGTTTCCTGAGAAGGTACCTAGACCTTCACGTTGGAGGACCTGTGGCGTCACGCGTGGAACGGGTGCTGAGCCCATGTGAGCAGCTGATGGTGTGTTTCATTCGAGGCTCAACTTCTTCTGACTTCTGTAACAGCTTCTGACTTGCCGGCCACACCGTAACTTTATTTGACTGCCCACTGCAGCAGATAGGACATTTTCCCTTGGCTGAAACGCTT
>NW_010153366.1:0-655 GCF_000699245.1 Pterocles gutturalis | reverse complement strand
AAATAACCCTTTCCTGTTTAAATGGTTATACATTTCAATAGCGACAAGTTTAGATAGCAAACCTCCACTGGAACTCAAATGGGAACTCAACCAAAACAACTTCATGGATAACTACACTCAATCTGAACTAAAAATTTGGTTGCTTCCTTTGTGCAAGAATCCAAATTGCTGCATCCAATTCTAACAGCTACAAGCAACAGCAAATCTGGAAAACACAAACACAAGGATCCAGGGAGCTGAATGCAA
Organism: Pterocles gutturalis; assembly: GCF_000699245.1. Taxonomy (NCBI): domain Eukaryota; kingdom Metazoa; phylum Chordata; class Aves; order Pterocliformes; family Pteroclidae; genus Pterocles; species Pterocles gutturalis. Next base: position 409 of record NW_010153366.1, on the reverse strand, counting down.
ACTCAAAGTTTGAACAGTTTTGGTTTTGGTTTTTGTTTTTGGTTTTGTTTCTTCTCAAGCCTGAACTGCCTTACATCTTTGTAACAATCAAAGAGGAGCTGTTTAACATATGAAAGCAAATATTATTTCTGTTGTTATCGCTATTTGGACATCTGATAGCCTCAGGCAACCCAAAGGGGCCCCAACAATAACAGCTCAACCTAGAAGTCAAAGGGCATATACCTTTGAAGTGAGAGATGACACAGAAACAGCAGTAGACCTTGAAGTTTGGTCTGATGGGAAGAACCTGAACACTTCAGAGTATATTTCATTTATCCTCACAACACTCTTGAAGGCAGAACAGACACATTTGATCACCCACAGTGCTAAATGCCAGAAAACCTATCAGCAAAACACCCTTTCCCACAAA
>NW_010153365.1:0-656 GCF_000699245.1 Pterocles gutturalis | reverse complement strand
GAAAGTTCCTCCTCTACCATTTATACCTGTCCTGCATTTTGGCATCCAGCATTTTCTAGAAGTAGCGGGAAGTATTTAGTATTTACTGTTGACTTAGCAATATTCGTAACTAATTCTGTTTAACTGATAATATCTATTTGCATTCAGAACGAAACCTGGGATTTTCATGCCATGCAGATTTCCAGGGACTCGCTCAAACATTCCCAAAACCTTCCTAAGAAAATTAGAGCAAAACAAATATGCAGAAAGAATCAGCATGTAAATGCAGGTGTGTGTGCACCTGGAGTGGAGGAAGAAGTCAAAATGAAAATTTTAATATCTGAATGAGGTAATTAAGCAATCCCTTGTTCGAGCTTTTACTCCAAACAACTTTTATTTTAATCCATTAAATCTCTTGCGATATCAGAACAGAATAAAATATAAATGTTCAAACATTCTTAAACTCTCAACTGAAAGAAATCAGCTGCTTAATTATTATTATTTTAAATCAGCCTCAGCCTCCGACTCTGGTAACAGATCTCTCAGGTACACCTGTGTAAAGGGAGAAGCTGAGACTCATTTGAGCTCCATTTCTTTAAATGCAGAATTAAGGTGGCTGATGGACTGGAAAGTTAACTATTTTGGGTCAGGAACAGCAAGCCATGGGAAGGCAGCTA
>NW_010153364.1:0-655 GCF_000699245.1 Pterocles gutturalis | reverse complement strand
TCTCCCCTTCAATTATTGCTGTAAGACTTAATACCTTAAGTGTTTTAATTATTACTTAAGAGAATAGTTATATACCTCTTCAGTTGTTAGGTTTTTGTCTGGTCCGGTTAGATAAGGAGTGAGAAAAGATTCTGATGGTCTCATTGCGGAGAAAAATCCATTCGCACAGATGATCACCGTGGGATAAATCCAGCTGTGGCCTGCAGCTCCCTTCCACAAATCCATAGTCTACCTAAAAAAAAGGTAGTGTGAAAATGAACACACCAGGAATTTATAAAGATGCTCTTCACAGTTGGGAAAAATTAATTTGTAGGTCTGCTTCTTAACTAACCCTACTTAAGCTAGTGCTTCTTTCACTAAACCTGCCAGTGATCACCGATGCAGCTTGTAAATTAACAGCTTGGCTCAAGGTGCATTGGCGGTGGTAAACCCCAGTCTCTGTGTCATCTGTCAAAGGTTGTTCTTAATGACGCACTTAGAACCAACTAGATGGATCGTGGTTGAAGAATGAAGTTCCATTACAGTCTCATTTTTGAATAAATGAGTGGGCAAACCGTGAGATTAAAGTTCATTCTCAGTGTGCTCAAGGAGGCTCTTTTCTGTTATTTGCAGCCTGAGAGCCAAGTGGAACAATGGAAGTGCAAGCCTTTGCATA
>NW_010153363.1:0-655 GCF_000699245.1 Pterocles gutturalis | reverse complement strand
TTTGGGGTGTTGTGAACTGGTGCTGCTTGTACTGCTGTGGCAAGACTGTGTGGATATCTCAAGATCATTTCCGTGTCTGACCGTAGCAACCAAGAGACCGGACCTGGAATCCACCTTGTCTGCTTCCCTGGAAACCACAAGGACTGTGATGGGTAAATAGCCAGTGATTCCCTCATATGTTGATTCCTTTAGCAATGCTTCTCTCTGCAGCAATGACCTTGTTCAGATGTTTTGATGACCTGAAAAGCGGGTCCACGATGCTGCGGTTGGTCCTTTATGGCTCCTTCTTAGGAATGGTTCCATTTGCAAGCTTTCTGCTGCTGCCTTTTTTGGGGTTCCACTTCTGGGTTTGCTCTGTCACCTTGGGCTACCTGTGGCAGTTGAAAGATAGCGTCACGCTACTGTGGGGAGTGATGCTGTGACATGGAGGCCTGCCTCAAGCAGAGCCACATGTCCTTGTATGTAGCTCTGTCTTGATACCACCCATGCGACAGCACCCTGCCTGAGGACCTGAAGGTGGTTTTTGTGTTTGATCGTAGCTACTCGAAGACCAAGGCTGAAGTCCACCACTCCTTCCTCCCTGCCAACCCAGCAAGCTGTGATGGGTAACTAAGCAAAACCCCTTCTTTTTCCATTTTCCCCTTTCTCTCTCGAC
>NW_010153362.1:0-655 GCF_000699245.1 Pterocles gutturalis | reverse complement strand
AAAAATGTTAATGATCTCTGATTGCCAATTACCACTTTTTCTGAAACCCAATACAAGAGCCAAGGCCTTGGAAGAGATGATTGCTTCTGGTTTTCACTCAGGTTCATTACATATTCCCCTCAAAAATAAACCACAATGGGAAACATAATAAAGCTATGATATTTGGAATTCAATCATTTTAATGTCGCAGTTACAACTTCAGGGAGGTAAGCGTGCAGCATGATAAATACAGATGACACAGCGAGCAGAAACCAGGGGTCTTATGTTACCATCATCTCCTGGATGTTATCTCCAATGTATCATTTTATCTATGATTACCCTAAAAGCAATGACTCCACAAAACTCATAAAAGGAAGGAAAATGAGACCTCCAGAAGCACACAAGCCTTGGTACCCAAACACAAGCACGAGCTGGAACCAGTACTAACTGTAAAGCAAACCAGGCTTTAAAGGCTCACTTAGGGTAATTATTAGACTTGATCTTTGCTTGAAGATTTGGCATAATGGGAGGGAAACTAAATAACAGAGCCAGAAAGGATGAATTATAGACCAAGATGGGTAGGTATTTTTTTTCTTAACAGAATTATGACCCTCTCTTTGCATTTTGTTGCAAGGATACTGCAAAGTTACAGACTTCAAAAGTTCAGGAGGTAGGT
>NW_010153361.1:0-655 GCF_000699245.1 Pterocles gutturalis | reverse complement strand
CTTGGTTTCTAACACCTATCTGTTTAGCAGAGATCACAGACTTGGGGAGACAACAGCAGCTGAATTTGAATGTCAAAGCTGGTGCAATGGCGAGGTTGCTGATAAAGCACAGAAACACACCGGTGTACTCCAGCAGCTGGAACTATAAGGCTGGGATGCTGAGATCTGCATCCAGTCTGGATCGCTTGAGCTGCTGACTGCAAGCAAACAACCTATTATTTTGATTTTACCTGTCAGAAACCTAAATCTACAGACTAACTGCAGACACGACGTTGCAGGCAGGAGAAATGTAGCCTACGAAATAATTACTAAAACAGCCACTGAATCATGGTCGTTGTTAACTGCCCACATGCTGTCTACACCGTGTTAGTAAAGATGCACTGGGAATGGTTAAGAGGTTTAAAGAAAGTTCTACACCAAAAGCCTCATGGAAATTATTCTATTCAGTTTACCAAAAGAAAGCAGAAGAATGTAGTAGGGAACTGGTCAGAGAAAGATCTTCAGTCACACAAAGCTACTGCAAGAAGCTGTCTGTTGCAAGAACCAAAAACGCAGAACTAGCAACATAGGACATATCTTGCACTGCAAGAGGGATTCACCAGCGAGACAAGTGACTCAAGCACCAGGGTGAATCATGTATTTTGGTAAATCTTGG
>NW_010153360.1:0-654 GCF_000699245.1 Pterocles gutturalis | reverse complement strand
CTCCCAAACATGGGAGATCGCCGCAATGCCAGCTCCTCACCGACAGCTTGATCTCCTTGGCCCGGTTGGCATATTTCAGTGTGTTGTACGTGTCCTCGTAGGCAAGGACAGAAGGGCTGATGGCAGCGATCATGATGGTGCGGCAGTTGCCGCCGATGGAGTCCTTCAGCAAACGTGTGAGCTTGCTGTCCCGGTATGGGATGTGGGTTTTCTTGCTCTGTACCAAGAGAACGAGGATCTGCTCAGCTTTTGGCTCTTGGCTCAGCTTTGAATCGCAAGGGGACAGCCATGCTCACCCCACGGCACCTCCCAGAGCCAGCCCAGCCTGCTGGCCTCGCTGTGCCAGCGGGACATCACTTGAGGACACCCCTTGCGTTCCCCCACCTGGGAGAGCCGCAGCCACATGAGGAAGAGCATTACCTTTGCGTCAGCCAAGGCGTTGATGACGTTGATGAGGGCCAGCAGCGAGCGGTTGATGTTGGCCCCCTCCCGCAGCCGCTCTCCCTTGGTGTTGGTGACCGAAGCTCGCTCCGAGCCCGCCAGGTCGATCAAGCTCATCTTGGCCACTTGCAGATCCCGAGTGAGGCTGCCAACGCGGTCCTGCTGCTTCACGTAGACCTGTGAGGACAGAGACCAGTGAGGCTGCGGCTCCAC
>NW_010153359.1:0-654 GCF_000699245.1 Pterocles gutturalis | reverse complement strand
TGTCCAGCTCCTGAGGCCTGTTTATAAAAAGCACCAACACTGAAAGAAGGATTCCAGAACATCCTTCCCCCTCTCACAAAATGTGCTGAGATTTTTGATGATATTGCGCAGAGGGAGAGCCAGCCCTGAGAGAGCTGATTAATTGCACTCCCCATTCACCGGGGGTAGGTTAAAAGCTGGAATGCAGCATCTAGCCTAGCAATGCCAATTATACTAGTAAGATGACTAATGAGATGAGTAACGGAGGATATCATGGCTTAAAATTTCACCTTTCCCAGAGATGAAAGGCTAAGGGAAATAGTCGCATTTATACTCTGATTCCTGCCATATAGGGACCAGATGGCTTTTAGAATTGATTCCACTGATTTTTTTTTTCTTTGATATTCCAGCAAGAGAGCTCACCTTTCCTAGCAGCTGTATGACTTACCTTTGCATAGTCCTAGAAGCACTCTTTCTTCCCTATCATTCTCCTAATCTGTGCTTTTTCGGATAACCAAAAAGCCAATTTTGCAAAATTTAAACATAGCAGCACTGCAAGACAGACACATTATTATTTGACTTGTTACTAACACGGTTTGTCACTTGTGCTAAATAAAAATTCTGCCCTCAAAAAAAAGTTTACGCACAAGAGAGACAAATGTTGGCTTACTGTAC
>NW_010153358.1:0-654 GCF_000699245.1 Pterocles gutturalis | reverse complement strand
CTGAAGTACAGTGCAAATGTTAGTGCCTGTGCACGTTTGCTTTCAGTTGATGCAGCTGCCCAAGGCAATTTACTTTTCCTATTTTTCAGTTTTTGTTGGGAATCCGAATGGGTTCCTCAGCTACAAAAGGCATGGATAATTAAACTAAAGCAAGCCAGTTAGACAAATTCTGCGCTACTTTTTGTTTTCTATGCGGTACATGTTGGTTTGACTTTACATAACTTTTTTCCATTGAATGTTTGGTGTGAATGTAGTTAACTATCTTTTCCTCTTTCAGTATTCATGATTTTTTGATTAAATCACAAGATTATCCTTTCTTAATGGCTGATAGCTTGCTTGATGTTCTAACAAAAGGAGGACATTCTAGAGCTCTCAGAGAACTAGAACAGGTAAGAGTGGATTTGTGTACTGTCTGGTCTTTGGTTTTACCACACAAGCTATAAAGCTAGAGAAAGATGATGCTGATCCTATTGCTGGGCTTCCTTTTATTTGGTAAAATTTGAAAGTGAAGACTGATCTTTATTTCCCGTGGATGGATTTTCTGGAAAGAAATTATTCTGACTCGTTAATTAGTGAAATGTGAAAATGAAAAAAATATTGCAGATAGAGTCATACATTCTTTCTCTGTCTGCTGTCTCACTCCCATTAGCATTA
>NW_010153357.1:0-653 GCF_000699245.1 Pterocles gutturalis | reverse complement strand
GAAAAAAAACCTCTGAATGTCACAAGAATTGTAGTAAAATTTTAACTGATGGTAACATCATTTTTTGTACATTTAGATTCTACCCAATCCTTCACTGACGGCATATTTGACAAAATATGATCACAAAGGATAAAACAAGCTATTACTGAGCTGCTTCCTAACAGCCAACTAGATTCAGCAAGCTTTCTACACAAAGTTTTTCTGTGTTCTAGGGCATCTTTTAATGGTTTCATGAGGTGTATATAAATATATATATGTATTTATGGAGCTGTATTGCATTCTTGCAAAACCACTGGCAAAATTCCCACAGAGTTTCAAGGGAACAGGATCAGCCCTTTAATGTTTTAATAGTTTTCTGACTTCTTATTGGCTAAAGGACAAGCTACAGTAAGCAGACTTTCTGTGACATTTAGAGTAAATTCTCTCTGCCTTTAATCAGAAAAAAAACAAAACATAGTTCGAGTCTAGCAAGCCTAGACACTTTAGTAGACTTCCTCACTTATTTGTAAGAAGATTCAGGAAACAGTTGCACTCATAAAAGAAGACATTTTTACTTCTTTTTCACAGGACAGGGTGATATAATTGATCTATAGTTGAGTGAAATAGCAGCATATTGGAGACAAATTTATTGGAATGGGCATGGTGGCACTTTT
>NW_010153356.1:0-654 GCF_000699245.1 Pterocles gutturalis | reverse complement strand
AAAAACTGTCAGTCTCTTGTCCGCTTCCATTCAAAAGCTACAGAATACAGGGCTGTCTTGGAATTGTTTTAAAAAGAAGTATTTTGTATATTTCCTGCTTGCAGTCTATTCCAAGCATTGTTCAGTAGACATGACCTAAATTGTTGTTCAGATGTAAGGATTTTATATTCTTGCATGTTTACTGAACATACATTAAAACATTGTAAAATTATTTCTAGCTGTTCATGCTAAAAAACTGGGCAAAATACTTACTGCTTAAGAAAGCAAATTGAAAGCTTAAGGGATGGAAAGGTTTTTTGGTTGTTTTTTTTTTGAACTTTCTTTTGCAACACTGCATAATTAACACTGATGATGTATGAAATGTGTGGGGGTTTTGTTTCTCTACTGTTAAGTGTTTCATATACTCCGTGGAGTAGAATTCTAGACTTGATAGTCCAGAATAATATATTGTAATTCTCCTAAGCAATATAAGTGAATATATTTTGCATGGGAAAAAAATGTGTTTTGCATATATTCATATTAAGTGAAATTCTGACTTTAGTAACATTTCATAGGGCTGAAAATTATTAAGTGAAACACATAGAAATTTTTTATACTGCAGGGATCTTATGAACTCTACACAGCAGAACAATATAGCTGGTCTTTTCTTCTTCA
>NW_010153355.1:0-653 GCF_000699245.1 Pterocles gutturalis | reverse complement strand
CAAACTATTCTATGATTCTGTGATTCTGTCTGCCCACAGACCCTACTGAGTGGCCTCCTAATCCAGAAGGTGAATTGCAGCTGGTCACCCTGGGCAGGAACACTGTGTTGTCATTATTATTTCCTTCCCTTCTGACTTTTATTAAACCATGTATTTTAGCTAAACTCATTCTCAGCCTGTCTTTCCAAAAATCAGATATGTTGTACTTAATATTGTGGAGGACCAAAGGTGTATGTGACGGATGTTCTTTGCATAAATGAGGATTAATATTTAAAAAGGTAAAATAAAGGATAATGGCTAAATAGATCTGCTACTACGTGTGTTCTTTCACTTTCATTGTATACTATTGATAGAGAAAAAAACCAACATGTTTAAACTTTTTTTCTTCTTTTAAGACCTCAGTAAATAAACCAAATTTTGAGGCTGTTCCTCTTTGTTGAGTCCTAATTGATGGAAGAACTGGTGTCTCAGTTTTGCAGCTGGCCCACTGATCTGGTTGGCAAGTCTCCCTGTGAGGTTCTGGTTGGTAAGGTTTATGACCAAACAGAATAGCTCTTCATCCAATCCAATAGGTTATAACTGCTCAGCTGAAGACAGCAAGAGATGTGCGAGTGTGTGGGAGAGAAAATCATAGAATCATAGAATGGCTAGGG
>NW_010153354.1:0-652 GCF_000699245.1 Pterocles gutturalis | reverse complement strand
TTGCCACCCATCCCTACCCCAGGAGAAAAGTCTAGGCACATCCCACAGACCAAGTTCCGTATGGCAGGCTCTCCCTGCAGTAACTGTGTGTGGGTGGAGGCATCAGCCACTGCAGGGGTAGATGGTGCAGATCATATTTATGTTCCTTTTTCGGGTTAAATAAGATGGCCCATCCAGCTGGTCCAAATTGGTAAAATTGTCAAATTAGAAGCTAATGTTTCATGATTTGAGATTCTGAGTAATAATGTCCCCACTGACTAACCAGCGAAGGCACTGCCAAGGGAATGAGCCTGGCAGAACCAGCAGGGAAGGAAGACCCTGACTGGTATAACTTCATTGTACTTCAGTTAAATCACTACAGAAAGTAAAATTGAACAATGCTAATTAATATTTAATCATGATGTTACATTAGTCTGCACTTTACTAGCAAACGTATGTACAGTATCAACTCAGCTAAACAGAGCGCAGTTAGATGGCCAGCGCGCTGTCCTCTCCTGTCGAGATGTAGAAAGACCCAGCTCAGTTAGCAGCTCATAATTACTCTGATACCATTTCCCTCGTGCAAATTTGAAATCGCAAATTTGATGTCACTAGCATTTGTCAGTTCTTGTGCTTCGTTAATAAGGTGCTGGTATTTCCTTACTTTTTTGAC
>NW_010153353.1:0-653 GCF_000699245.1 Pterocles gutturalis | reverse complement strand
TAACATAAAGCAAATAAAGAAAGATTATATCTTTTTGAGAGCCTTGGCACTTTGTGACATCAGCAGATAAACTTTTGGGATGTAATCCTGTCTGGGCAATAGCATTGGTATGTATTATACTAGCTCTGTGAACTTACAAAGCCATCCAAGTGACTTGATTATTCATCAAATCAAGACAATGAATGCAGTACTCAGTTTTATATCCTTCTTAAAGAAGAATTCTCTGTGTTCCTAGTTACTACCCTAAACATACTCTAATATATATTTACTATAATGACTTATGAAATTAGGGTAAAATATTCCCTTTACCTATTCAAGTTCTTACATACTGGACCCTAAGTCAGTCTATAGCTGAAGAAAAAACAACGAAAAAAGTGTGCAGTGTCAGGTAAACAAAGGACGCTTTGTTTAGGTTGGAACCAAATATCTCCCAAATACATAGGAGAAATACATGTCAGAAGAGAGCAGCTTGTGCCTAGAGCTGTGTTTATGATGATGAAAGTATACAGAATAATGCATAATAAAATTGCAAAAAGTACAGAGAGAAAAAGTGCACCGAAGAGGGCATTTTTTACTGGCTTTTCAAACAATTGTCAATCAAAACCATTTACACAGTATTTCCATCAGTTGCCCATTTACAACAGAAAAAATTA
>NW_010153352.1:0-651 GCF_000699245.1 Pterocles gutturalis | reverse complement strand
TTTTTTTTTTTCTTCCCTCTGTGTGCAGATACTAGAGCTGGAAAAACAGATTGTGAGGCAAAACCAGATAGCAGCGCAGGTGAAACAAGGGAACTGTAGCAAACGGCTGCAAAAGCAGATTGAGACACTGGAGAGGCGTCTGAACAACGTAAGCAAACGTTTTGTAGACCTTTGGAGACCGTGCATGGGTGCAAATGCATTTGGTTGGCACAAGCTGCATAAAGCACTTGGCTTGTTCCCCTGCCCTCATTGCTCCCAGAATATCTCAAAGGCTCCTTCAAGCTTGGTGACCCAAATGCGGCGCTTGTGCCGTGCCGCGAAGCCTGCAGGTCTGCACCTGCCTAGCGATGAAGCCCAGCTGCCTGGAGGCACCTTGCCTTGGCCAACGCCACCCCAGGTCTCTGCCCACTGTTGCCTCCTCTGTTTTGGGGATGAGGATAGTGCAGAGCCAACTTCAAATCCCTTGGGCTGTGTGTGTCCCAGCCCTGGTCAAGGTCTTTCAGCAGCTCCCCCAGTCCCAACACCAGCTTCAAACCTTTTCCTTCCCTCTCCCCAGGTCACTGTCCATTTCAATACCATCCGGACCAGAAATAACAAGCTCCGAGAAGAGTGTGGAAGCCTCCAAACCCAGAAGGCTGTTCTGGACAACAT
>NW_010153351.1:0-652 GCF_000699245.1 Pterocles gutturalis | reverse complement strand
GACCTAAATGCCCCAAGGTCCCTACGCATTCATGATAGTATATGGCCTTCAGCTTAGACAGTAAAACAATTAGAAATTCCTTTAAGACTAGAACATAATTTTTTGCATGCTTTTATTATATTTTACAACCTTCCCTGTGTCAGAGAACATGATGTAGAAGCAACCTTCTTAGAAAATCTGTTTACTTTAAATGGCTTAGCTTGCAGAATGTATGCCTTTTGACATATATTTCCTAATTAGTTTTTAATTATTAGGGGGAGCTCTAGAGGTTTACTGCCTAATACATAAAGAATATATGACTTGTAATATAGTCTGGTAGCACTCAACAAGTCCTCTAAAAGCCGGGGTCCTGCTCTGTGTTGCACTATACCTCTGGACTAGTGGTTAGACCATGCCTGAAAAAGCATGAAGTCAAACTAGACAGAACAGTTGAAAGACAAAGATTCTTCTTGCACAAATGGAGAGAACAGGGTCACGGGAGAGCTTGGTGGCAAAGCTGGATATTGGATTCATACTTTTTTAGTGTTAATTTTAGTACATTTGCCATCAGAAGACTCTTCTACTTTAGTTCATTTTAGACAATGTATGTCTTAAGTGAGTGTAGAAATCAGAATGGATTTCTGTGACTACCCTCCTTTTTTTTTTTTTTTTT
>NW_010153350.1:0-652 GCF_000699245.1 Pterocles gutturalis | reverse complement strand
AAAAAATCCAGAGTACTTACATTAATGTTGATAAGATTTTCCTCACGTTGTATTGGTAGAAATCATAGACTTTTTTCCTCTTGATACTTGATACCTTGGTACCGTTGATAGTGTTTATAGAAACACTTCTTGTATTGTTAGAAACTTAAATTGTTAGGAACTTAAACACAATAATGTTCAATGGGAAACCTTAAGCCTTACACAGAGGAGTTGTTTCAAAAGACAGTGCTCCTTTGAACTGTACACTTTTTTTTACAGGGATTTGTATATGAAGATTTCTTCTCAAAATATTCTGCATAAATTTTCCTCCTTATCTGCTAGAACTTAATACATGTTGAAAAATTTGTAAATTATGCTAATTTTGAAAGCAAATGCACTTCAGTTACAAGAACAGTGAATAAAAATGCATTAATGACTTCAGTCTAGGGGGCAGAGTTTGAGGAAGAAGCCATGGAGTTGAGACCTGCAGCTAGTTCTCTTGAATCTGTAAGATAAATCTTAGTAATGAAAAGTAACATCTTGGTACACATAGATTTAGATACGGTAAATTGAGCGCAGAAGTTTAAAGGAAGGTTCTTATCACAGATATTTTGTTTCAGGGGCAAGAATTATGAAGGAAGGAATGTTGCCCATGGGACAAGCAGCAACCCAG
>NW_010153349.1:0-650 GCF_000699245.1 Pterocles gutturalis | reverse complement strand
GAACCTCTCAAACAAAGCAGGGACAGACTAGGAACAACTGAGAAGGGATTGTTAGGTTGTGCCTTTTTACCAGGACTCCTGTTATCTGAATAAATTAATAAGTATGGAAATGGCTAGTGATAAGTTCTGATTTAAGAAAAATCCAGATAGGATGGGAGGAGCAGCTTTAAAGCAGTTAATTTCCTACACTCCTGCATGTTCTCTCCAGCAAGGTTCTGAAGGCTTGTGTGTTTGTGGGTAAGATTTGGTCAGCTTGACCACAAGATTGTTAGTAAAACAAGGATGCTGTCTAGGCAAAACTTCAACTAAATTAAATTTATGTACGGTCTACTATTTGCTATTAAAGCAGGTAGTTTTGTCCCGGTACTCTGTACAGTTCACCAATCTTAGCATAGAACTGAAATGCAGTCAGTTTAAATGTGAGGAAGCCACCTTCTCGAGTCAGTTGGATCCTGCAGTCACAAAGTGGATGGAGCTACGTGCAGGTTTGCGACTTCAGAAATCAAACCACTGAACCACAGTTATATGTTGAATGTCATGACAGGGAGAGACATTGTTTTCTTTTGTCTTTCAGATATGGAGCTTACTGCTGGAAGCCTTCAAACTAAACCTACCATCCAAACCAACAACTTTTTACCATCGAACCTGAC
>NW_010153348.1:0-651 GCF_000699245.1 Pterocles gutturalis | reverse complement strand
CCCCCTGATCAGGAGTCCCTCCCCGTCTCGCAGCACGTGGAGCTCCCTGCTTCCTTCAGGAAAGGAACTGCAGGACCTGGTGCACTCGGGGCTCTGAAATCCCACCCAAACGACTAGGGTGCATGTGAGGAGAGGATGAGAGAACAAGCTCAGCTTGGAGACAAGGCTTCAGGAGTAGATCTGACATCTGTTTTCAAGTACCTCATGGAAAGATTAGTGAAGACAGAGCAGACTCTCCTCAGATTCCCACAGGATAAGAGGCAACACAGACAATCTGCAACACAAGAAATTTCTCAGATACAAGGATTTTTTTTTTCCCCACCATGTGAGTGGTCAAACACTGCCACAGTTTGCCCAGTGAGGCTGTGAAATCTCCATCCTTGCAGATACCCATAACTGGACCGGGAAAAGCCTTGAACGAGGGAAGTGCTCTAGATGATGTGCAGCTTTCTGACCCCATGTACACAATTTTGTGACTCAAGCTACAGAGGCTCTTACCATGTGGAAAGGACTGATACTGCTTTGGGCACAAAGGGTAGCAGAATGAGTCTTGTAGTTCTGGATGGTGGTTAACGGTTTTTTGCCTTTATTTATTTTTATTTTTTAAATACCCAATCTGTTCTATAGAATCATGGAATCATTAAGGTTGGA